>NW_010295312.1:0-10031 GCF_000700745.2 Antrostomus carolinensis
CCTGCTCTCTGCCCCGGCAGCTGCCGAGGAACGCTCCTTTGCTCTCCCGGCCGGTATTTGTGTCCTGCCAGCACTGCTGCGGGGTCCTGGGAGGGTGCCCCATGGTGCAGGGCTGTCGCACAGAGCTGGTGCCACCCTTGGCAGTGATTGCCTGGGGCTGAGGGGTTGCTTGATGCACCTCTCCTGGGTGTGTGTTTGAGCATCCATGGGGTATCTTATCAAGTGTCAGGTCTCTTGGGCTTTAGGTAAGAGCTTCAAGAACGGGCTTAACTTTCCAGGGCAGGAGCTGTGCTTCTTTTCCCAGGCAGCACCTTGGGGGTCTCAAGGAACAACTGACATCATCACACACAGCTTTAAACCCAATTGAAAACAGACCGAGACTGAGCATCAACGGTTTGTTTCTCTGGGAAGGGCTGGCTGGAAACCTGTGTTTGCCTTGTAGGAGATGGAGATGGTTGCTGGGAGCACTGGTGGGCTGCAGGACTGCTCTGACCATCAAAGCCAAGCTGTGCTCCTCAGGTTTGCTCTGGCTGAGCAGGCAGGAAGGAGCCATCCAGGAGGAATGAAAGTGGAAGTCTGTGGTGGGAAAGGGCTGTTTACCTTCTGAGGAATTAAACTCCATTTTATTTCTCTTAGGATTTGAGGGCTGAAAGGAACAAATTGCTGTGTGTGGTGTGTTGTGCAGATCACTCCAGCTCAGTTTTTACACCCAGGTTGAAATATCCCTGAAAACCTGGTGAATGGCAGCATCCTTGGGGCATTTCCAGTCCTATCCTTGCCATTGGGAAGGACGCAGTTCACACTGCTGCGGTGGGACCAGCCCCGGCGTGGGTCTGTGGCTGCTGCGTGCTCTCTGAAACCTGCACTCTGCAGCCTCGGGTCTGTCTTCCTCCACAGCTGAGCTTTGTGGTTGACCATGAACGCTAGTGGCCCTGGCTATCCGTTAGCCTCTCTCTATGTGGGGGACCTCCACCCGGACGTGACTGAAGCCATGCTCTATGAGAAGTTCTCACCTGCTGGGCCCATCATGTCCATCCGAGTCTGTCGGGATGTTGCCACACGCCGATCACTGGGCTATGCCTACATAAACTTCCAGCAGCCCGTGGATGGTAAGCTCCTTGTAATGCAGCCCCAAGGAGCTGCCTCACAGTGGGGCTTGGAGAATGCAAGAAAAGGAAGGGCAGGTGGTGGAAAAGGAGGGAGCGGTTGTTTGAGGAGATGCATCAGCTGTTGTGTCTTGGGCAATGTTCCACTAATGTTGTGGTTTGGTTGTAGTTAATCCCAATCTGCTCTCTCTTCTTCTGTGGTTGAGGGAGGTGACCCACCCCACTCCCATCTCTGCTTAGAGATGGGGAGGATGTGGCAGCTGGGCTTTGGGCTTGTATGGGAGGAGGAAGGTGACTTGCAAGAGTTGCCTTCCTCCGTGAGCTGGAGCTCAACAGAACCTGTGTTGGGTTTAGTTGCTCTGGAGACCAAAATCCTTACTGGGTAAATGAACTGGGCATCTGCCAAACTGGAGCTTGGAGTGAAATGAGTGATCCCGTGGGAGTCAGGTGTGCTTTGGAGAGGAAAAAATAAAAAGGAAGGAGTGTTGTGGCTGGTGGGGAGGAGAGCAGCTCCTGCCTGGCCCTGCTGTCCTGTGTCATTTAGGTTAATGAGCTCCTGTCCAACAGTGTCCCTCATTCCTGTGCCTGTCTCAGCTGCTGTAGAGTGTGAAGGTGATCTGTCTCTGTTACCTCCTCTCTCCCCCTGTGCTCACTTCTTTGCCAGCTGAGCGAGCCCTGGACACCATGAACTTCGAAGTGATCAAAGGCCGCCCCATCCGCATTATGTGGTCCCAGCGGGACCCTGGGCTCAGGAAGTCTGGGGTTGGAAACATCTTCATCAAGAACCTGGATGACTCCATTGATAACAAAGCCCTGTACGACACGTTCTCCGCCTTCGGAAACATCCTGTCCTGCAAGGTACACGTGAGCCCTGCAGGAAGGGGCTTGCTGTAGAGCTGCCCTGCCTCCTTGGCAGCATCCTCCAGCCACCTGAAATTCACTTTCTCATGTCACTTCCTACAGAGTTTCCCCTAAATTCCCACCTGCTTTGAAGCCAAAAGGCCCTGCTGTGTTTCCCCTGGGAAGGGGGGGCTTCCCTCATGCCCCCCTTCTTCCCAGTCCCTGCACAGAGACATGTGCTGTCCTGTCTGAGCTCAGGGCATCGATGGCACTGGGGTCTCAGTGAGCCGCAAGCTCATGGGCATCATATAAAGCATCAGACGTCTGGCCCTGGGTTCACCCAGCTCCTTGACCTGCTGCCAGCACCCCAAGGCAGCTCAGCTGCAGCAGGAGCAGGATGTCAGGGAGAGTTAATGCCCCTGGAAAATGAGGGTGGGTTTTCCTGTGACTTATTCATGCACCAGTGTGGAGAAAACCAATGTCTGTCTCTTTCTCCTCCTTGCTCTGCATTTGTAGGTGGTTTGTGATGAAAATGGATCCCGTGGCTATGGCTTTGTTCACTTTGAGACTCACGAGGCAGCGACTCGGGCCATCGAGACCATGAATGGGATGTTGCTCAATGACCGGAAGGTGTAAGTGCTGGAGAGGAGAGTGACTCCTCAGCTCTGCACTTGGCTCTGCTCCTCCCTTGTCTTGGTGCACACACGGGAGCAAATTCCTGCCCTGCTTGGACTGCCAGCTCCTGCTGCTCTCTGTTTTCTTCCCATCCTGTTCCTGCTGGGCATGCTGCTCTCCGGGACAGTGAGTCACTCGTGGTCAATGCTGGTGGAAGTGTGATAGTGGTTTGGAGCTGTTCCTGATGTGGGGAAGGAGTCCAACCCCAGGCTGTGTTTTATTGCTCAGGCAGTGTGATGAGTGCCCACAAAGCAGGGCTGGTCCTCCATCTCTGCCATCAGCATCAGATAATCCGGGCAGGAAGAGGTTTTGTTGTTCTTCAGCTCTTTGCTTGCATTGCATCACCTTGTTCTCAACATCTCTGTCTCTGCAGAGGCAAGCAGCTGCCCAAAGGGCTTGGGGATACCTTGGAGGAAGAGAGCTGGCACTTGGTGGCATCCCTTGGGGTCTTTTGGGTTCTCCTGGGGTGACACCCCCCGTATAGGGCTGTGACCTGTGTTACCACTCTCCTCATTTCAGTAGTGCCAAGAGGGGTCTGGGTAGGGGAACACCTGGGTGGGATGTGCTGAAGTTGCCGGATGTGAAACACAGGGTGGGTTTACCAGTGAGCAAAGCATGGCCTGAGGTGATGGGGTCTCTCTTGGCCTGTACCAAGACAGATGTGCCCGTGTCCATCTTCCCTCTGCAGGGGACACTGAGGGTTTCATGTCCCTTTTCTTGCTTCTTGCAGGTTTGTTGGCCATTTCAAATCCCGCAAAGAGCGTGAGGCCGAGTTTGGGGCTCGGGCGATGGAGTTCACCAACGTCTACATCAAAAACTTTGGGGATGACATGGATGATGACAGGCTGCGGGAAATATTCTCCAAGTTTGGTGAGTACAGTTGTTGAAGCAAAATATCCTCATGTCTGATAAACTGGAGTTGGAACAACTGCAGAGAAAGCTGGGGAGAGTGTTGGATCGAAATACTGAGCCCCTCCTCTCGATGGGATCTGACTCACTTGAACACCACCTCACCCAAGGACTGCAGTGGCTTAAATCGTCAGGACGTTGCATGTGCTTTCCTGCTGTGATGGAGGATAACTTGTATTAGGTGCCCTCCTGAAAAAAAGTAAGTTTTTTACTTTCTTGGGTAACAAATGAGGGGTTTTTGGTTTGTTTTGTTAGTTTTTTAAATTGTCTCGAAACCAGCCTTCTGTCTGGTAATCGGAGCCCCAGGAAAAAGAGACGCTGAGTCTGAATTTAAAGCAGAAAAGACTTTCAGTTCAGTCCATTACTGGAGGATCCCTCTTGTGACAGTGTTTAGTGTTGTGCCAACCCATGGACCACACTGTCTGTGCTCGGCAGGGTGAGCTCTGGTGATCTGTGAATACCTTTCATACGAACCCCGTGCATGTGTTCATACATGACAGAGATGAGAACTTCTGGCCAAAGGAACTCGATGCACTGGCTGGAGAAACCAAAAAGCCAACAATGATGAGAGCAGCATCCAGGGTGGGAGGAATTGCCCTCACTGATATGAGCAGCCTCCCGTTCCCACCTCGCAGTGGGGACCCTGCTGTCTGTCCTCCTGTTTGGCTCTTTCGTGCTGCCACGGCCATCCAGTCTCCTCACTGAGCTGGCACCTCAGGGTAGCTCCTGAGCGTGGTGCTGCGTGCTGACAGCACCCCCTCGATGGGCACCCTTCTTCACATGGGGCACCCTTCTTCAGACTGACACTTTCCTTCCCTCTTGCAGGAAAGACGCTAAGTGTCAAAGTCATGATGGACAACACTGGCCGCTCGAAGGGCTTTGGATTTGTCAACTTTGAGAAGCACGAAGAAGCCCAAAAGGCAAGAGGCTCCTCACTGCCCATCTGCTGTCTCAGCCTCGAGCTTGTCACTTGCTGATGTTTCCACCTCTTCTCAAGGAGGGACCTCACCAGCTTTGTGCTTTCCTGGGGTGCTGGCACTGGCAGGGACGCCTGGATGGGCAGGT
This sequence comes from Antrostomus carolinensis, assembly GCF_000700745.2. Taxonomy (NCBI): domain Eukaryota; kingdom Metazoa; phylum Chordata; class Aves; order Caprimulgiformes; family Caprimulgidae; genus Antrostomus; species Antrostomus carolinensis. Next base: position 4,596 of record NW_010295312.1, read on the forward strand.
CCTGGCAAAGGGGAGCAGAGCTGCTTCCCTGCCCTCGCCCAGGGGGTCTTTGCTCATGGTGGAGCTGGATTGGGTGGTGGGTGAAGAGTAGAGCTGTGGCTGTCGACTTCCCGCTGTGCTCAGAGCCCTTCCCTTGGCTGGCAGGCGGTGGCTGACATGAACGGGAAGGAGATCAACGGGCGGATGGTGTACGTGGGCCGAGCCCAGAAGCGGCTGGAGCGCCAGAGTGAGCTCAAGCGGAAATTTGAGCAGATCAAGCAGGAGCGAGTGAGCAGGTACCAGGTAAGGGGAGAGTGGGATGCTCCAGCCTGGGGGCACACAGTGGGGACATGCCCTGGGCATCCCATGGTATCCTCAGCTTGGGGACAGCGCCAGGCTCTCTGGAGCAGATCCACGTCCTGGGTTGCTTCTGCAATTAAATAAAGACCTGCAGATGGGTCCAGTCACTGCCTGGTAATGTCCTGGGAAGCAGTATCAGGAGAGAGAAGAAAGAGCTAAACCCAGGATGATGTTGGCAGGTGAACAAACGGGTCTGGTCCTTTCCAGAAATTAAAATATTTTGGAAAGAGGTGGCTTCCTGAAGTCTTGAAGCAGCTTCATAGCGATGGTCTGGGCACTCTCTTCACTCAGGGTGGAGCACAAGTGTGGTGGTCCTGGCTCCTCTCCACTGGTCCTGCAGCAGCTCTGGAGAGGACACATTTAAGGGCTGTCCCACCCTCTGCTGAACTGCGAGTAAAACATGCATCCAGCTTGAAAAACCTCTGTAAACTCTGGGAGCCCACTGTGCCTTTGGGAGGAGGCTGAGGCGCTTTTCTGCCCGTTTGCAGGGGGTCAACCTGTACGTGAAGAACCTGGACGATGGGATAGATGATGAGAGGCTGAGGAAGGAGTTCTCTCCCTACGGCACCATCACCAGTGCCAAGGTGAGAGACCAGGGCTGGCGCTGGGGCTCCTGGGGTCAGCTGGCCAGTGCACTTGGCCCTGGGAAATGGATTGGGATGATCATCCTGTGGAGCTATTGTTCCCTGCTGATGGCTTGTATCTCAAGCCAAGTGTGAAGGACATGCCACTTGCACCCCACACTGTCCTGAGCAGCTTATTGAGCCAGGAAATATTTTGTCGCTTTGCTGAGTTACCCCAGCCCCGGTGAGGTGCAGGGGTGGGACCTTAAAGCCACATCATTCCAGATACTCTGCAGTTTGGGACCAACGTGACACTGATACGCATGGAAATGACCCAGAAGCCACCTTACTCTGGGGACAGCAGGGTTTGCCTGGCTGGCAGGCTGGCTTCTGCCTTTTGTAAAACCATGAAGGTGTCAGTCTTGCCATGAAGACCGGTGTCAATCTTCTCTTGAAGGATGTGTGTATGGGTGCAGAGGGATGGTCTGGCTTTAAGGTCAGATACCTGTCACCTGCTGGCTGCTGGGGACAGATGCTGCCTGGCCCTTGAGCAGGGCACGATGTCCCAGTGATCCTCATCCCTTGCTGGTTCCTGTGCCATTAAGCACCAGAGCATTGCTGGTCTGTGGGTCCTGTGGGGCTGGGGCACTGACCCTCTGGAAGATCATAGGCTGCAGATCTTGGGCTGGCCCAGACTCTGCCATCTTCATTTCCCAAACCTACTGGTTTTGCTCAAGAAAATCCTCCCCTTCACCAGAGAAACCTGTAAGTGGAGCCCCATGGGTGCAGCCCTATCCACCTCACCCTGGGTGTGGGGGCTGCAGTGGGGTGCCTGTGGGTCCCACATGTCCCCCTGCCCCACGCTGTGCTTCGCGGGTGCTGCAGCAGCGATCTGTGGACTTAGCTGTCTTGTTCTAATCTAATTTTAGGTGATGACAGAGGGTGGCCACAGCAAAGGGTTTGGGTTTGTATGTTTTTCCTCCCCAGAAGAGGCTACCAAGGCCGTGACAGAAATGAACGGGCGGATCGTCAGCACTAAGCCTCTCTACGTCGCGCTCGCTCAAAGGAAAGAGGAGCGGAAAGCAATCCTCACCAACCAGTACATGCAGAGGTTGGCCACCATGAGGGCTCTGCCCGGCCCCCTCCTGGGCTCCTTCCAGCCCCCCCCGGGGTACTTCCTACCCCCCATCCCTCAGGTGAGTCCCTGTTCCCAAACTGCAGCCTTGTACAGGGATCTGAATTTGCCCTGGGCTGGAGGAGGGGGGTGGAAGTTGGGCAGAGAAGCTTTTGTATCTCCAGTTTGCCCAGACTGGAGTATATGATGGTGTGGGATCCGTGGGATAGGTGCCAGGCTTCTACATAAGCAGCAGGGCTTGCAAAAATGCTGGTGGGGTGCAGGTGCTCCAGGTAATGGGCTGGGGATTTAGTAGCTGCTGGCTGGGCCTCAGCGAGGGAACCATGGAGGAGATTGGTGGGAGGGTGTGAGCATGGAGAACACGTGCCCTGATGAAACAAAGGGAGGGAGAAGAGTTACAGAGGTGCAAACACTCATGGGGAGGAGATGAGCAGAGTTGCTGGAGGACATGCAGGCAGCAGGACTGGAGGTCCATCTTTAAAATGCTCCGGCATACTGTAGAGTGGTTTTGGCTCTGCTGTCTGGGCATGGTGGCTGCTGAGATGATCTGCATTAGATCTGGCTCAGCTCATCTCCCAGGTCACCTTGGATAACATGTTCTCCTTTCCTAGCCACAAAGCAGAGCTACCTTCTACAGCCCCAGCGCAGTTGTCCCAGTCCGTCCTGCCACTCGCTGGAGTGCGCAGCCCTCCCGGCCTCCCCGTGAGTCAGCCTGTCTCTCCCCGGGGGCTCTCGGTGTGAGCTGGGCTTGGTCAGGGACTGAGGGTCTCTAAAAGCAGCACAAAGCACGTAGCCACAGGGGACTGTTGTCTGGAGAAGTGCACGGGTGGTTGGTGCAGGGGTCACAGTGATGAGTACTGGGGGACAAACCATTGGGGTTGACCCCAGAGATGAGGTGCTCCCAAACGTTCCCCAGCTGTGGTCACTCCCCTCTCACATCTCCTTCTGTTCCTTTGCTACCAAGAAGCTTTATTAATTGTGCTCCATCTCTACAGCAGCGTATCCTGCAGCCACCCCCGTCCTGAGGGCTGCTGCACCGCCCCGGCGCCTGCTGTCCAACATCAGCACCATGAGACAGGCCTCCACCCAAGTGCCCCGCGTGCCCCCTCAGGCCCAGAGAGTGGGTGAGTGGGGGAAGGACCCAGCTCGGACACGGCCGTAGTGGCCACGTCTTGGCAAGGGCGCTTGCTGCGAGTGTGGGTCTGTTTCTGAAGACGGATGGGCTTGTGGAGGAGTCTGGATGATGCCCTAGGACTGGAGTAGTGTCTGTAGCAAATACATGTGTAACTTTTGGGGAAGGTTGTGGTGTTCTGGGTAATGGGACAGATCTCTGATATGCAGATTGGTCTTGGCCACTGCTCCTTGAATACGTTCATTAAAAATGGTGATGATGCAGCCGTGGCACCTTAGGCTTAGTGCTCAGACCAAGGTGGAGGTTGGGAAAGGACCTCTTGGGCAGAAGCAGAGATTCTCACTGACTCTAGTTGAACTGCTGCCAAGGTCAAGCCTCCAGTAAAACACACTCATGTTAGAGGTGTTTGGGTGGCCCAAGACCCAGACCTTGCTGGCATCTCCAGCCTTCCTGTGGGCTGAGGCTGTCCCTGTGTCCTGGGTTGTCCCCTCTGCCTTGCCAGCATGACGTGGCTGTGTTCCTGCAGGGCTGGTGGTGACCAAGTTGCTGTCCTGCATGTGGTACCCAGAGCACTCCTCACCCTGTGAGTGCTTCAGCCCAGTCTGTCCCATCACCTCTGTCTCGTGTTAGAGTGAGCAAGGAGAAGGAGGATGTTCATGAGGGTTTGCAGCATAGCCCTCTCTGAGGCTTCTCCATGGGCAGGGCTTGAGGAGAAGCAGAAGCAGCCCAGGGTGGAAGCTGCCTGCTTGGTGAGCAGGTGAAGGTCTGAAGTCCCCCAAAACATGGGACCATCTGGTGGGGCACCATTTACCTACAACCCTCCTGGCTTTGTGCGATTTAGTCTTTGGCATTGAGTGTTACTGCTGAAGTGAGCAGGGGACCAGGAGGGCTGTCTTTGGCTTGTCCCCTCTCCTTTTGTCCTTGTTCCTTCATTCTTTACTGTGAGGGTGCCACAGCCCTGGGACAGGCTGCCCAGAGAGGCTGTGGAGTCTCCATCTCTGGAGATGTTCAAAACCCACCTGGAAACTTTTCTGTGCAACCTGCTGTAGGGAACCTGCTTTGGCAGGGGGGTTGGACTGGATGATCTCCTGAGGGCCCTTCCAACCCCACCATTATGGGATTCCCCTGCCCTCACCTCCCTGCAGGCAGGAGCCAGGGTGAGCTGGAGGCACTTGCTCCTGCAGCCCCCCCTGCTCAGTGCTGTGCCTGTCCTCTGGCTACTGATGCTGATGGGTGTTTCTGGAGGAGACACAACGAGGTGTAGGTGCCTTTGCCAGCTCTCCTGCCCTCTGCACAAAATCAGAGCAGCCCAGAAAGCAGGATGGCAGTGCCCTGCCTGTGCCCTGGGGGCTGCTCTGAGCCTGTGGGGGATTTTTCAAGCCCCCTGGCTGACCATGCTGCTCTTCTGGCTTCAGCCTCCCCAGTGCCGCTGTACATTTAACAGGCTTCTCCTCACAAATGTTCCGATTCCTGAAAAATCCCAGCCAACATTGGGACGCAGACGGTCAGCGCTCGGGTGCCCTCCTCGCCCACCCTGCCACGAGGTGCCCCCCAGTACAAGTACTCCTCGGCCGTCAGGAACGTCCAGCCGATGGGGCACGTGCCGCCCGTGGTGGCCCCGCAGGTAACAGCTCTGTGGGCTCCTGGCTTCGGTGTGGCCACCGCAGGGTGTGTCAGTCCCGGTTCTGTTCTGGGTTAACGTGGCTGCTGACCCCAGGCAGCCCTGTGGCTCTGTTTGACTGGTGTTATGGAGACCTTTCCCAGGGGCTGCTGGGGTAACTGGGGCTACAGACCCAGTAGCCACACAGCTGTGATGCCTGGCTCTGGTTTTCCTGGAAGCTGGTGTTTGGATACAAGCAGGCGATGCTGCATCAGCAGCTCGGAAGGGTGACGTGCTCCACTGGGCTTGGGGACCAGCAACCTTCCTGAGCATGGGAGCTCACCATGGCTTCCAGCGTTTCTGATGGCTGCTCTTCTCTGTGTTTTGTTTTGCAGGTGGGAGAACCTGCTGTGCATGTCCATGGGCAGGAGCCACTGACAGCATCCATGCTAGCAGCAGCCCCTCCTCAGGAGCAGAAGCAAATGATAGGTGGGTGTCAGGGCTGCTCTACTGGAGGAGGCCCAGCTGTGGGGCTGTGTGTCCATGGGAGGGTATGTGGACTTGCATGCATCAGGGAAAACGTGGCTGCTAGGAGAAGCTGTGAGGCTTCGTGGGATTGCTCTGATACGCTGCTTAAAAAAAAAAAAAAAAAAATCTAGGACGGGGG
>NW_010295312.1:10073-11474 GCF_000700745.2 Antrostomus carolinensis
AGCGAGAGAGCGGCTGGTGAAGCTCTGCAGGAGAGGCACAACTCCATCCTGCCTGTGCTGCCAGGCTGAACCAGGGCTTTTGTGATTCCCTGGACTCTGAGCCACCCTGCAGCTTGGTGGCCACAGGGGTTTGGGTCAGCTCTGCCCAAGAGAGGGCTGGGAGCAGAGTAATTTGGGGAGGGAGGAGGGATGCATATGCGCAGGGCTGAGGCACCCTGGCAAAACTGTGGTTGGGAATCTGGCAGTGAAATAATCCATGTGCTGGAGTATGGGATGGCAGGAGGAGGGCAATTACCATTGTCCCTGGCCAGTCAAAGGTGACTTTCCATGTCCACATCAGTTTCTTTGTGTGGCTTTCCTTCCTGGAAAGCATGCCCCATAGGTAGGGCTAATTCCCAGTTGTATGGGGTGCTGCAGTGGGACCAGGAGTGTTTTTTCTGCAGACACTGTTGCTGTGACATGCTGGAGTAAGTTTGCTTGTGAGCAGTGATTTCTCAACCACCATCACCACCCTTAAATCCCCTTTCAGTTGGAGAGCAGAGCTGGGAGGGCAGGAGGGCTTTGCACTGGCTTTGAAAATGCTGATAGGTCTTGCCTAGTGCTGATGTCCTCCTCTCTGGCATTTGGAGCAGGTGAGCGCCTCTACCCTCTGATCCACACGATGCATCCCTCACTGGCCGGCAAGATCACTGGGATGCTGCTGGAGATAGACAACTCGGAGCTGCTGCTGCTCCTGGAGTCCCCTGACTCCCTGCACTCCAAGGTAGGAGGCATTTGGTGCCCCAACAAATCACATCCCAAAGGGCAAACTATCTGCTGCTGTAAGGGAAGGTGATCATGGCCCAGAAGATGGGCCAAGGACGTTGGTAGCCATGGGAAGAGCAAGTTGCTTCTATTTCAAAGTGAAAAGTGATCAGAAAGGGCCCTGGGTTGGCCTGAACACCTGCCTGCCTTCAGCAAAATGAGAAGCTCCCCAAAAGCACAGGCTAAGCTCCAAGGTGATTTGGAGGTGGCTTGGAAGTGAGAGGGGAAAGGCAGGGTGGATGTTGCTCCCTGGAAGGAGATAAGGAAATGCTCTTTCCTGAGAACCAAAACCAGATAAACACTGTCTCTTGGCAGCATTTCTTCAGTTTCTTGGTGAATACTTCATTTTTGGTTCCCAGCAAAAGAGTTGCAGTGAATTGACTACATCTCCTTGTTACTCCTTGGAGGTACCATTCACTTTTACCCTTCCACTGATGGTTTTTTTTTTGAAGGAGCTTGGGCTCTGCTGGGTGTGATGTCAGGCACCTTCACCTACAGAGAAGTCTGATTTCTCTCTGGCCACTTCTGAGCCATATAGAAAAGGGAAGAGACAGAAGAGGTCTGTGAGCTGATCAGTCTCCTGGCAGAAGCAGCAGA
>NW_010295313.1:0-2592 GCF_000700745.2 Antrostomus carolinensis
ACCACCAAAATATTTAGAGAGAATCAGGCCAAACGTGAAAATTGACATTTTAAAATTTGTTTTTAATTTTTTTTATTTTATTTTAACTAAAAAGCCATTTTGGATGGGGGGGGGTGCAAACACACTGCAGCCCTGATGGGCAGCACAGATCCTCCCTGCAACGTGGTTGAGTGGCTTTTTCCACCAAGGACACTGGAGCCCTGGAAATCACCCCCAAACCCTGCAGCCAAAGTGGGGACACCCCAAATACGCACCCCAAACACTCCCCTCCTCACCCCGTGCCCTCCCCAGGACTCGCTTCTCCCACAGGGAATTTTTTCATCACTATTATTTGTGTAGATCAGTATTTTTTCCGTAAAGAAAAGTGCAGTAAGATGTTGGAACTGCATCTTTTTGGGGAGATTTCTATGAATTTTCACTCAGTGCACCAACAGTCACAGCTCCTGGGTTGTCACAGGCGTGGTGTGGCCCTGCTGGGACAGGCAGGGGGGGACAGGCAGCACAGCCACACAAAGCACCCAGTGAAGCCACCAGCACCCAGCACCCCACCAGCACCCTCCCAGGGTGATGCTACGACATGACCCATCTCTCCAGCTCTCTACTCCCCTTCCTCATTAGCAAACCTATTAATTTATATAATAGTTATTTTTTCCCCTTGTAGCTCACACCCTGCTACAAGCCACCAATGTGGGTCCCCACCCCAAATCACCCCCAACCACATTTGACTGAGCTGAGTCAAGGTTAAATGAGAGCTTGACCTAAATCCCCCTCCAAACCAGGCTGGACCCCCCAGCAGTGACCTCCCTGGCATCTCCCAGAGAATAAAACATTCATTCTGGGGGGGAACAAGGATGGGGTGCAGGCAGATGCCATCCTCCATTGCTGGTGTGACATTGTAGGATCACAACAGTGGGTCCAGCCGGTGACAGCGGCACGTGGAATTCTCCCAATGGCACCCAGTGTGGCTTGTCCCTGTGAGGCAGCTGCCAGATCCACAAGCCTTGGGCTGAAAAATGCTGGCCACCTACCTCTGTCTCCAGAAAATAAGAGCTAAGAGCTACACCAGGCTTGGGAAAAGCTGGAGACCATGGTGGGATTTATCCCAGCTCCATGGAGAGCCCTTGAGGTGATGGCCAAGAGTGGTGGCAGGTGCTGACCCCAACATCTGCCCCAGGGAAAGGCTCAGGGCAAATGGGCACATCCCTTCCCAGAGCCCTATTTATGGAGCAGGGGCAGGTGTGTTCCATGGGGCAGTAGCCCCACTCATTGCTCTCGTTAAGGAGATTACAAGTAATCAGAGTTAATTTGGTGCCAGTGTGGTCTGGTGAGGGGAGGGGGCTGGGGTCTGCTCTGCTCTGCTCTGCGTTACCAGAGTGTCACCAGGCAGGTGGCTCAGTGTGTGTTCCCCCCAGAATGGGGACAGTGGTGGCTGTGTGACCAACAGCAGTAGGGTAGCACCCTGGGGGGCGGGGAGGAGAGAGGTGGGGATGGGCACCCCAGGATGTCATGGAGAACATCCCTGGGTGGCTGCAGGAAGCATCCCAGGATGGCACAGCAAGCACCTGGGTACAGCTGCAGTGAGCATCCCAGGATGACCACAGGGAACATCCAAGGATGACCATGGGGAACATCCTGGAATGACCATGGTGAGCATCCCAGGGTGCCATGGTGAGCATCTTGGTACAGCTGCACTGATCATCCCAGGATGACCATGGTGAGCATCCCAGAGTGACCACAGGGAACATCCAAGGATGACCATGGGGAACATCCTGGAATGACCATGGTGAGCATCCCAGGATGCCATGGCAAGCATCTTGGTACAGCTGCACTGAGCATCCTGGAAATGACCATGGTGAGCATCCTGGGGTGATCATGGTGAGCATCCCAGGGTGCCATGGTGAGCATCTTGGTACAGCTGCACTGATCATCCCAGGATGACCATGGTGAGCCTCCCAGAGTGACCACAGGGAACATCCCAGAATGACCATGGGAGCATCCCGGGATGGCTACAGGGAAGCATCCTGGAATGCTGGGATGCAGCCAGAATCTTGGTGAAGCTGCATTGAGCATCCCAGGATGACCACAGGGAGCATCCTGGAATGACCATGGTGAGCATCCCAGGGTGCCATGGTGAGCATCTTGGTACAGCTGCATTCATCATCCCGGGATGACCATGGGGAGCACCCCAGGATCACCACAGAGAACATCCCATAATGACCATGGTGAGCATCCCGGGATGGCTGCAGGGAGCATCCTGGAATGCTGGGATGCAGCATCCCAGGACATCATGGTGAACATCTTGGTGCAGCTGCACTGAGCATCCCGGGGCGGTGTGGGTGGACACCTCCAAAGGGTGCTGCTCCTCTTTTCAGGGTGGGGGACCATTAAATAAGGTGCCACCCCCCAGGAAATGCCCAACTGGAAAGAAAACTCCCAATTCCTTTCTGATTTTATTAATTTCTTTATTAAAGCCTGATACAGAAGTGGATGGGGAAGGGAAAAATAAACAAACCCAAAGCTCGCAATATTTTTTAATTTGGACACATAATTAATAAACCTAAATTAATCCAAACACGAAGCAGCACAGCCGCA
>NW_010295314.1:0-1953 GCF_000700745.2 Antrostomus carolinensis
ATTGTAGTTATATACCCAGCAGAGCTGCCCTGGCTCCCCAGCTCACACCTCAGCTATTGGCACAAGACGTGGCCATCCCGGTGATGCCGGAGCCCCGGTGCCCGGCTCTCCCTGACAGAACCACGGTCAGACGGGGTGAGCAGCACATACAGGGGCTCAGTGTCCCCCTGAATTCCCAAAAATCTTTGGGGAGAAATCATCTCCCCCTCCATTTCCTCCTCCATTAACCTCCAGTGATTCCCATGGGTTTTGACTGGAATCCCGACAGAGCAGATTCATGGCTCCTGTGTGTTCTTTTTATGACCATTTTAATTAAAACCCATAAATTCCAGGGGGGCAGAGGGGCTTCCCACCACGAAATACACTTTGTTGAGTTTGCAGCCTCGGAGTAAATCAACACGCTGCAGTTAGCAGCGGTGGCTGTGAATCCCTCCGGATGGACCCCAGCTCATCGGGCAGATGAGAACCATGAATTTTCCTCCTCGACAGCCTCAGCATCGCTCTCGCCATCTCAATTTGATTTAATTCCTCTCTCTCAAGCAGCAGCAATTTGGAGGGGGCGGGAGAAGCAGCGTCCCCTTGTTATCCAGGGTGTGTAGGAGAAAAATATGAGCTTAGGTGATGCCACGGAGAACTTCCTAAGAGGAGTGATGCCCATAGGAGAGCAGGATTCAAGCCAAGATCAAGTGACATCAATAAAACTCAGGGTGCAGAGAGATGATGTTCTCCCCTCCAACATGAGACCTCCCTGCCTCAGTTTCCCCAATTTTTGGAAACTATATCCATGGGAGTAGCCTGGCTCTGCAGGAGGAACAGTAACAAGGAAACACAGGCGGATGAGCAGCAAAGCCCTTTAAAGATTTTCCATTTGTTTTGTGTATCCGCTGGGTTTATTTTTAACATTCCAGCTGAAAAAAAATAAATAATAATATAAATAAATAAATAAATGGCCAAGCTGAGCCGAGTGGACGTGTTTGCTGGAAGCTGCCAGGTTGATTAGTCCTTTACAGATAACCCCTTGGAAAAGGGTCAGTGTAGGGTCTCTGGTAGTGCCGGGAGCTAAACAAAGGGATGAGTCCTCTTCCAAATTGCTCCTCAGCTGAGCTAAAAGGTCTTTTGCACTCCCCAACTCGATGTTTTTCCCCTGTCAGGAGCAATCAGCAGCTTGACCACATCAGAGCCATGCATGGCAGAGACTCCCCACCTTGCTCTGGGCCCTGGAGTGGGTTTTCACCCCAGGAAGGTGTTTTCAAACCCCATGTCCTGGAGGACACACAGCCCTTTACCCCACCTGGGCTTTTGGTGCCTCCTCGCAAAACCAGTACAGGGATGGACACACCCTCCAGGCAGGACACAAGGCAGATATAGCACATTAAAACCATGCCTGTGCTCCCAGTTCCTGCCCATACCCATCCCACCAACCCTCTGGGACAAAGCCTGGACCACCACCACCAAAACCCTTGCTCCATGACGGCACAAACCCACCACACGTGGTTGCTGCTCCCTCGGCCAGTGGCCCAGGAGCTGTTTATCATCTGAACCATTGGCTGAATGTGAAGCTCTTAATTCCCTCTGAGGAGTTTTTATGAGGCTCTTGATGAAATATCTGGATGCTTCGACACTGCAGGAGTTTTATGATGGTTTTTATGCTACGCAGGCTGGAAACCCCATCTCCAGGGTGGAACCAGCTGCTGGCCTTTCCTCCATGTCCTGTGTCCCCTCCTGAGCCAAAACCATCCCAAATTGTGGCAAATCACCCTCCCTGGCCAAGCCAGCTCTGTCCCAGGGCACAATGAAATGGATGAATCCAGCCCCAAAGAGAAGAGGTGACAGGGGCACCCCAAAACCAGGTCCCACAGCCCCCACATCTGCTGGGTCTCCAGGAAAAATAAAGCTCCTGCTTTGTACACCCTGAACTGGGGGGGAGACCTGGAGGGGGAGGGGTCCTGCCCT
>NW_010295315.1:0-244 GCF_000700745.2 Antrostomus carolinensis
CAGGACGAGGAGCTGCTCAAGCGCATGCAGCAGGGCACCGGCACCGCCTGATCCGCTGGACCCCTGCCCCCTCACCACAATAAACTGGAGCCTTTGGGCTGGCTGGTTTCCTTCCCTCACCCCCCCTAAACCCATGACGACATGTTGGGGGACACACTGAACCCGGCGGATGGTGCTGGGGAGCACACTGTGGTACCCCCAGCCGCTCCTTGAGGGGGCAACCCCCCGGGACCCCCCCTGGCCG
>NW_010295316.1:0-14834 GCF_000700745.2 Antrostomus carolinensis
ACCATTCTATGATTCTGTGATTCTATGATCAGGTTTTTATGCACATCAATAAGATCTCCTGAAGCCTTCTCTTCTGGCTGAACAGCCCAGCTCTGTCAGCCTCTTCTTGTGGCAGATGAAATGACCAACACCGAGATGTCTTCAGGCATCAGGCATCAGCACTTTATTGAAGCTTTGCACTGCTTATACATCCTCTTTTCCTCCTCCACGCCCCAAGCACGCGGCATTCTTTCACTTTTGATTCGTTACCCCGTATCACACACACACACCTGAACAACTGACATGATTGGATAAATCCACCTGTTCACGAGCCATTCTTTTACTTCTGACTGGTTACTGATTACAGCACAGTAGTCATCCTTATATTGTCTCATACACATTCTTGCTTGTTATTCTGCTTTGTTTTATTTTTCACTCAAGGTCAGGAATTAATTGCTCAAGGCTGAGGCCGCCTGCTGCTTTGGCTCGTAAAGCACAAACATCTTCTCATGCAAGAGATGCTCCAGTCAGCCCTGTAACCATCTGAGTAGACGTTACAGGACCAAACGATAAGGTAGATGAGGTGCTTAGGGACATAGTTTAGAGGTGGAATTGGTAGTGTTAGGTTTATGGTTGTACTTGATGATCTTAAAGGTCTTTTCCAACCACTACAATTCTATGATTCTATGAGTGACCCTGCACTGGACTTGCTTCAGTATGTCCACCTCCCTTTTCTGCTGGGGAGTTCAAAACTTGACACAGCACTGCAGATGTGGCCTCACCAGTGACAAGTAGAGGGGAAAGGTCAATCTGTTGACCTGCTTGTGATGCTTTTCTTAATGAAACCAAGAGTCTGTTGGTCTCCTTTGCCTTGAGGGTGCCTTAGATTTGTTGTTTCACACTTGAAAAACAACACCACCCTAAGCACAAGAAGACCTGCCCAGTAGTCAGTCCTCTGAACAGCTGTTGAGGAGTTCCATGGAGTTGAAAGCACATTTTGCTACATGAGCTGACTTCCAGATGCAGTAGGGCTTATGCTCATTCATCTTGCTGTCAGGATACTGCACATGGCACAGAAAGCAGCTCAGGAAACAGAAAATAAGCCCCAAGTGGCAAAGCCTGAGAAATGAGTTAAACGTAACTCTATGAAATAGCTCTAGTGATCATGGCAAAGAAGACTCCCATGTTAGCCTGAGAGATGATTATGTTTGGGTTTTTTTCCTTCTTTTTTAGTGGCTGTCTGTGAGACAAAACATATATTTTTCCTTTTAAAATGTAGAAAGAGAACCATGCATGTGGAAGTAGATTGCTTTTCCTGGCAACTAATGCGCTCAGGATTCTCCTTCTTTGTAACTTAGCTATGCACACACTTACAGATGAATTGTCATCTTTCTTGAGCATTTTTCCATCACTTATAGTAAATATAAAAGTGCTGTTGTACGAATGCCTCTCTCCTCACACATTTCCCTGTTCCGCGGGATCATATGTATAAGTCTTCTAACATTGCTTTTTTGGGGAAAGAAGTAAATAGCAGAGTGAAACATACTAAACTTTTCTGATCTTACAAATTTTGTCACCCTTTTAAGGTGCAACAGATCTTTACATCCTGAAGATGACTATTTGGGACTCTTTGCAACAGAATTAATGGATTGTGGGCCTTCCGCAATTTCAGGGCACCACTGACAAGTTCAGCTTTAGAGAAACTTCACTTGCCTGGTAATACTTTTCCTTCTGTTCAATTTTTTCAAGTTAATATAATGTATATCGTGTTTCCTTACTGCCAGTAAAAGATCCCAGCAAGATATTTGTAGGCTTTTGGAATACAACCTGACCTGGTGCTTTTATAAAATGAACAAACATTTCAAATTTTTAGGTAACCTGGAGCTGCAGTGACTATAATTCAAGATATAAGAAATCTTTTCTTTGTTTCTAGCTGTGGTCTCCACCAGTAATTATGATACATACAGGAATTCGAAAACTTCTGAAGTCTTATCTTAAGTTAAAGTTAGATTACTGAGCAGCAGAAAGGGTGTAGTAGAATTTTTAACTTGTACTCTAACTTAAATAATATTTAAAAGAAAAAAATAATACAAAAAAGGAGAAAAAAAGTATTTAAGAGAAAAAAACAAGATGTAGGAGAAAAAAATGTAATGACTGTCATAACAGAGAACAACTTATAAATAATTTTTGCTGGTGAGATTATGGTTGTTTAAGAACTTGTTTTGTCCTAATGTGTTCCAGACTTCTGTAACTACAAACATGATCCAGTCATACAGAAATGTGACTAAACATAGAGCCTTTTTTCAAAAGCTTCATTTGTTTTAAAGCATTATAAGAGCCATTGAGGTTTTCCATGTGAACTGACTAAGTACTCTTAAAATGTCATCATTTAACTAAATTCTCAGCCCAGGGGGACTAATTTGTGATGAGGGATGGATCTGTGCTTGGAAGATACAAAAAGCCCTCTATGGAAAAAGCCTGACAGAGCACCAGGCAGGGGAAGGGTGAACAGGTCAACACCAGGATTTCAAGTCAGCTGTCAGCTTGCTGATAAGAAGAGTTTTCACAGCATGGGAAATGGTTTGATATTAATAACATATAGTTGAAATACAACCTTCAGCAAAGTCTGATCTATTCTTAGTTTCAGAGTTCAAGTGGTGAGAACATTGGTTGTCTACAGGCAAATAATAACTGGTTTAGAATTAGAAAGGCAAAAGTGAGAAAACTTGTGGGCCAAGATAAAGACAATTTAGTAAGTGAAAGAGAAAAAAAGAAAAAAATCCAATGTGATGCAAAGGCAATCACAGCAAACTGATGCCCATCCAGTCTCTCAGCAACAGCTGCCTTGGAAAAAATGCGTCCAAGCTTTATTGCTGAGCGTGACGTTACATGGTACAGAATATCTCTTTGGTCAATTTGACTTTGTCTCCTCACAGGCTTTTTTCCACCCCTGACCTACTCGCAGTGGGAGCAGAATGGGAAACAGAGAAGGCCTCGATGCTATGCAAGAACCGCCCAGCAATAGCGAAAATATTATTGTGTTACCAACAATGCTTTGGTTACAAATCTAAAGCACAGCACAGTACAGACTGCTGCGAAGACAACGCAAATCCAAGCAGACTCAGTACACTGTTAAACAGACTATCAGTTGAAACCAGTACACAGGATGAAGGAGAGGGCTGGTCAAGCTGAAACAGCATGGCTGGAAGGAAATTCTGTGCATTGTGACATGCACCCAGGTGTGCCAAAATACTTAAGTTCTCTTGTAAATTCATTTAGAACAGCATTTTCTACACTGCTTCACTGAAGGTGAGTTTCATGCTTGTATAACAGCTTGTGGAACACAGTCCTTAGCCTTTCTCTGCATTTGTCAATAACATTTGAGCCCACAAAAGGTATATTTTTGAAAACTATTTGACTGTTGGAATAATCGATCCACTGGTAAACACAAAAGTTACTGCTCTTCATTGTGCTGAATGTAGGTTTATGTAAGAGACTCACTGCAGACAGATCAGTTTTTTTTTTTCTTGTAGTTGTAATAAGTTCAGTTAATTGCTCATTCCATATTCACAGGTGATGTGTTTGCTATTGTGCAGGTTCAGTGCTTGGTCAATGATTTGGCCTGGTTTTGATGGATGCTTAAATATCTGCTTGGTGGTGAAGGCTTTATTTTGATGTAACATGGTGGAGTAAAAGACCAAAGAGGATTTTTAGGTACTGAGAGAGCATAAGTTGGACAGATGGGTGGACACATACATGTGTCATTGGATTTTGGCTGTGCACAGCCTTTACTCATGGCAGCTCGGAGTGAAGGGCAGAGTGACCGTAGGGCAGTTTGTACCTACCTATATGGATATCTCTCCTAACATAACAGTCATCATTGCTTCTTCCACACCAAAGGGAAGCCTAGAAATCTCTGACAACATGTGAAATTTCCAAAATGTCCACCTCTCTTCTTCAATGCCACTTTTGTAACTGGAAATTCCTGCCTACATCTCTCTTCAGCCCTTGTAAGGCACTGGCACAGGTTGGTCAAAGGGACAACCAGAACTCCTCCTCATTACATCCTCAGAGGCCCCAAAACACTTCCCTACGCTGGTAGTGGGGTTGATGCTATGGAGAGTGTGGGATCACAATGCAGACAATCCAGTCCTTGGGGAGTAACAGAAATTTCTTCTGATGACCAGACAGTTGATGCAGCTTAAGAGCAAGAAGCAGCAGGGAACAGCCATAAAAACCCAAATGCTTCCAATACAGAAGCAGCGTCTGTGACTCTTGGGTGGGAACAAATTGGCACAATGTTTCTGCCTCAAGGATTTGGCAATGTAAGGCCTGAACCTCTCTTGGGAGCTGTGAATATGGTGTTTTGCTTTTTCTTTGGGAAGGAGGATATGGGCAGAGCAGGAGAAGAGTTGATCAGCTCATGAGACAGGAGGCCAGACAAGGACAACTGATCGAGTTAACAATCAGTATTTGTCACTTTCCTAAAATGACTTGAAATCTGACAAAAAAATGAAACTCAAAACAACAAAGACAACTTTCCTGAAGTCACATCTGTCTGCTTTTAGGTGCAGAGAGTGATACTTCTGCATAGAATTCACTGTTTGAGGGATACTTGTGCCATTGTCTGTTTAATATACTAGTTTATATGTGCATGTGTTATAGTTTGAGAATAGCTATTTGTTCCCCCACATTCATTCTAAGAGTATTTGTTATTGCAATTTAAAAAAGGCTAATTTGAGATACCTCATAATGTAATAACTACACTTTCTTTTGCTGTTGGAGTTTGACACTTTTGAATTTGGATTCCAAAGAGAATTTTCTATGTTGAGTGACATCTGAGGTCTTTGATGTACTTCTCCTACATGTGATTTTTCTAACAAGTATTAATTCTGTAGCCTTTGCACCAAGAGCAGTGAACGAAATCCATTTTAATTTAGAGAAAAGAGCAAAATGAGGGTCATACCAACAAAGTATACTAGAAGAAAATGGAAAAAATAGAGTGAAAACATTTTCTTTCATTAAAATGAATAGCCCATCTATGCGTGATAAAAGTGCGCTCTTATCTTACAGAAGAAGAAAAACATATGGCTCAAGGTAAATTGTAAGATATGAAAAGGTTGAATTTAGTTTAATATTTATCTTGTAGACCAAGGACTTTGAAAGTCAACAGATGTTTCTTTGCTCTGCAGAGGAATTTAGAATTCCCTAGTCTTCTATGTTCTTTGAATTCTGCAGTGATACTGATACATATATTTTAGTTTGGCTGGTAGCCACAGTAAAATATGTCAGATACTTATATAATTTATACAATACTTTCAACCATTCCACTTCCTTTATTATCAGAAAATAAACCTGCCTTTAAATATATGAAGTGGGAAATAGATGTGTAGGAAATAATTGATTTTTGTCCTTTGATGACAAAGGACCATGTATATGTTGAAAAGTAAGCATGGCTCCTGCCTTCAAGGTGAGGGGGAATGGATTTTTACCAAAGGGCTTTTCTGAATTCTCTAACTGCTTTTATTCTTACCAAGCATGCCTTAAATCTTTTTGTCTGTGCTTCACCATGATAAAGCAGGCTGAATATTGTGCCATCAGCACAGGCTCCACTGACTTCTAAACAGTTAGCAGTAAAAGTCTTTTCAAGTCCACATCAAAGATGCCATCTGCTAATAGCCGCAGTCCTGCTTACAGTGCCCTCTGGGATGTAACTAGACAAGAATTCAGTAGAAACAATGGGGACTGAGCTTCAAACATTTTCTGTAAAAAGGGTCTACTTGCTAAATTAAAAGGGAAAAGAATTCCTGGGAGGGAGACACAAGAAGTGATATTTTTGTATTGATTCCTCTAAAGCAGACTCACTCTTTATGTCTCCTTAAGGACAAAAACAGAACAGTCAGTAACCTGCTTGGAAGTTTTGTTCAAGTTCTCCTTTTCATCCTGCTCTACCATCTTTTCCTTGCCTCTGACACAAGATTTATTTAGCTTTGTTTTGCTATTTGTTTGCTTGTGACATACACCTTTTCTATTTTGTTTCCCATTCAGTTATAATAAACTAAGTACTTCCCTCTTTCATGTTTTTAAACCACACTCTATTTCAGTAGCATTGTTATAAATGCTTTAGTGGTATATGACTAACTCTGGTGAGTTACTTCTTCCTTAAAGTGAGTTTATGTTTGCTTGTATGACAGGGCTTTCTGAAGGGAAATAGGAATAAATAAAGCAAATGTTCTGACATTGGTCTAATACTGTAAACACTCATTCAGTTTCCATGGGATATTAAGGGAAGTTACTTCCCTGAACAGTTAGAGCTTTCAGTTAGTTACTAAAATCCCTAAGGAAAATGCAGGTAGAATTGTTCTGTTTCACTGGACTCTACCGTTTCCACCAATACTTTTATTTTTTTAATATTTTTTTTCCATTAATATAAAGTTATTTAAAACAATCTTTTGAAACCCTGTTGTACACATAGCAATGAAAAATGGGATAATAGTACTATGTACCACATTTTAAAATAAGTTTATTTTAACAGGAGCTCTTTTTCCTTCTCTAAAAGCGTACTTATCCTGAATACATAAGCAGGGTAGAAAACCCCAAAGATAATTATGTAATCAAAAGAAAATAAGTGGAATTATTTTGAGGAGCAGATCTTGTTACTGTCTTTCTCTTTCATCTTTCAAACTCTCTGTGACTTAACCTCATATCTGATCTTCTGATAATCTGATTCTTGATAATCTGATTCTTACCTGACATTACAGTGGAGTGGACAGGGAGTACATCAAATACTAACGTTAACTTCAGCTGTACTCTATGTCTTGTAGGAGCTCTACAGAAGCTTGGCAGGAGCTCAGACACCATATCCACAGCTCCAAAGAGAGGTTCAGGTCTTGTATTGCCAAGTGCTTGAGTCATAAACATTGTCCCGATTTGTTCCCACCCAAGAGTGGCAAAGGCTGCTTCTGTACTGGAAGCAATTTGAGATGCCTCTAGGAATTTTAGTCCATGGCAAAGATCTTGTAACAGTTTGGCCTTTCTGGACATCTAATAAACTTTATTTTTTCTCATCTGTACTAGTATTTCCATCCTATGTTTCATGCCATGTACCTGCCCGTATGTGGGCACAGAATTAAGGGGATTGTATTTTAGACGTATCAGTCTGCAATAATTTCATTTTATGTGGCTGTGTCTTCAAATTATTTCTCCCTTGTACTGATATCCTTATGACAATGAAAAAATTATTTATTTTACAGAAAAAGCAAGACCTAAAATCTTTTAGTTTTTAGCGAATGCCCCCTTAGTCTCTTACTGAATCCCAAAATGAAACGAAGGATAATCCAACTTAAAATTAATGGAGTTACTGAAAAATCTGAATTATTTTTTATTGCATTGTTTTTTATTAACTTTTTCCTCAAGCTGTAAATCATTGAGCAACTTAGAGAGCTCTGGTCAGTGCTGAGTCTGCTTCCTTTCTGCTCTTCCTAACAGGTAGCCAGGCATTTTGATCAAGGATGACACTGCTACAAAGAAGTTACAAGCCTCACAATCATGGAGCTGGTGACATTGTATTACAGGATAGAGGAGAGAAGCTGAAGATGACAGGCAATGATCAACATGGGGTGAAGTCTGAAAGGAAAGGACTCACCAGTGGGTAGCAGTCTCAGAAGGATTTAGGATCTTTCAGCAAATCCTGTGCAGACAGTATTAAATGACTTAATGCCCTGTGTAATTTAATTGCTATGGTTTCATTTATAGCTTAGCAATTACAAAACATTTAAGCAGGTTTGTCATTTAATCAGCTTTGTTACATCATTAGACCTCAACTTAAATCACTAAGTACGTAAATAAAACATTATATTAACTTTGTTTTACAATTCTGACACCTAAGTAGAAGTAGTGTCACTCTGTGAAGTGTATGACCCCTGTGCAATATGTCCTTCAAAAATGGTTGGAAGTCCTGAAACCTTTATGCTCTTTAGGAGAGTAAAGAGAAGTTTTAAAAATAGGTACAAAAATAATTAAGAGTTTGAAAATGCAATGGGAGTTTTGTCAGTTTTGTCCTTGCAAAAGGTTAATAGCAGGACACCATGTCGCTATGTATTCAGACTGTTATTTATTGCGTCTCTAGATCTAGTAACCTCAGTCATTCTGAAGATTACAGCATGGGGGCTAGTGTGGTCAAGTGACAAGTTTTGAGGAATTAATTACTTCCTTCTCTGTACACAAGCAGTGAACAGAAGTGTCCCTCAGGTCTGGCCAAATGCCATAGCATCAGAAGGTGAGAGCTACTACTTAGGAAACTTTGCAATGGCTCGGGCAGGAAAAGAGAAGGCTAAAACAGGGTCAGTGGTGTGAACCAGACTCGTTTTTGGAAATCAGTACTAAAATAAATGAAAATATTCCCCGTGGGCATAAAATAAGTAATGGTGCAAAGATAAAATGCAGTAGAAGATGGAAAACAAGACATATGGTTGTTAAGCCTTGGTACTTTTAAAGGTGACTGAATTCAGTTTTGAAAGCAAGGCAGCTTTTTTGCAGCTCTGTTTTCCACATGGCTTTTGCATAGGAAATGTCTAAGCCTCATGTTAATCATATTTATCAAAAAGAATCTTCAATGCTTACCTGTCTTTTTATTTTAATGAGCAAATTATGCTTGTATTTTCATAAACCAATCTTTTATACAAGATTGTGTATTACAAGATACTAGATTAATATCAACCACATTTTAAGGTCACATTTTTTTTATTCCTTACTCAAATTTTTATTTACTTCTTGTTCAGGCAGTCTTCCTGAATAACAGAAATTACTGAAAATAAAAAGTACCAGGAAAGTAGTCTCTCCAAAGCTTTATTTCCATTTTTGCAAAGTTATTGAAGAGATTCTACAAAATCCGTGTCAGGTTCTCAGTGTATTACGTATTAGTCAAGCTATAATTCTTCCTGATGATGTTAAGCCATGTTATTTCTTGATTAACTCTTTGCTGCTACTCAGGCAAAGAGAAAGGTGCCAGTAAGTTCAGTGCAATAGGTCTACCGCACTTCTGTTTGCATCACACTGAAGAAAACACATCTGTCTTCTGCCCTCTTTTGCAAAGAAAATAATTATTTAAAGAGAGATTTAAACAGTAGTTAAAATTCCAAGGAAAGCCCCATTCATTAGAAAGCCTATTAAATAGATACTATATAGGATTAACAACACATCAGTCAGACAAGAAGAGCTAATGGTTAAACTGAGCTTTGCGTTTCTTGTTAACCTTGATTTGGGTTCCTTTGTCAAATCTTCAGTGATGAATTTAATTTCACATTTATATAAAATCAGTAGAAGATCCAGCAATGTTTCTACCTTCCGTTTGCTCATGCTTTTTTGAAATAAAAAATATTTTTAATCTTAGTTTTTCTTAAAATACTTTTGTATCTTATTGACACTTGGCAAGTTACCTGTGAAAAGAAAGCCTATAATAAATGAAAGAGGAACTAGTCAGGCTGCAAGGAACTTTTCAAATGCCTGCTTCCATTCAAAAGGGGGGAAACAAGCCCCTGAGATTTTTACTGTCAAAACAACGGGGGTTTTTTGAAAGATCACTGTAAAATAACTGTTCCTATGTGCTCCATTCAACTGGTACATTTCTTCTCTTACTCTTGTGTGTGTGAATGCCTCAGCTATCCTCATGATATCCATCTACTGTGATACCTGCTCTTGGCATCACTAATGATGTCAGCAGCACCCTATGGACAACAGTAACTTCTCACAAAGCCTGAACAGTCACATTGGGTTCATAAAGGTGAGCTTTTGGGCAGCTCAGGCATTTTCTCTCTCTCTAGAATGCATTTCAACAACCTAAAAAGCAAGAACAGCGGTGGCTGTGAATAAGTGCTTCAGGGTTGTCAGGCAGATGTTGTAGGCAGAAGACTTTGCAATGGCCTCTGGAGAGTTTAACTTAAACTGCCCAACAATGTCCTTTGCCATGTCCTTTGTCTTGCCATCTCTTTGAATGTTACAGTTTGCACACTGAAGGGGTTTTACTTGGTGGGGAGTAAAAAAAGAGCATGCTTACATAGTGTATTTACTGCTCCTTCTATTGTTACACAGAATCACAGAAAGTTAGGGATTGGAAGGGACCTCGAAAGATCATCTAGTCCAATCCCCCTGCTGGAGCAGGAACCTAAATGAGATCTCACAGGAAGGTGTCCAAGCAGGTTTTGAATGTCTCCAGAGAAGGAGACTCCACAACCTCCCTGGGCAGCCTGTTCCAGTGCTCTGTCACCCTCACTGTAAAGAAGTTCCTTCTGAAATGTAAGCAGAACTTCCTGTGTTCCAGCTTGCACCCATTGCCCTTTGTCCTACCATTGGGCATCACTGAGAAGAGCCTGGCTCCATTCTTGTAACATTTGCCCTTAACATATTTATAAACATTAATGAGGTCTCCTCTCAGTCTCGTTAGCCCTGTCAAAACCTGTGGTTCACCCACTGAATCACCTCTGTCTTCAGCCTCTGTGGGGTTGTAAGTCTTGGTGATGGTAACCTTTGAGTAACCTTTGAGGGCTGGGCACACCTGAGCCTTGAGGATTTCTTCTGTGGAGCCAGATGCATAGCCTGTGCATAATCTGTTCTTAAACTCACAAAAGCACCTGAAAATGGCCTGTGTTTGCATGTGAGTGTTTTAAAACAGGAGTCTGTTGCTTGAGCTCTGGCCTTCCAGGAGTTTAGACACTACCCAAACCACAGTTTTCACTCTCCAGTATAGTGTTTGAAAACAGAAATATAACCACAAAACATGCAAATTTGTACCAAATACGTAAACAGTAGCAAGGACTTTAATCTTGAGCAGAAACCCAACCCAATTACTATTTGGTAACATGTAAACAGAGGCTGTCAGTTCTCTTTGACTATATGTTCAAGCACTCGTGTGCAGCACACTGCCTGCTTCCATACGCCTGTCCCCATACCTCCAGGTTTCCGCTAGCGCTTGGGTGTGTTGTGGCATTCCCAAACCCTCCCATTCCAGGTATTTGCTTTTCTTCCTTTTCCACCTCCAGCTAATCTTCCTCTGCTGTCTTCTGCCCCTGTAAGCCTTCCCTGAGACGTCCCAACCCATAGCAGCTCCCTGGGCAGGTGCTCAACAGTGCAAAGGTGAGTGTGGTCATTTCAGCATGGCTGGGTTGTCTGACCATGTCCCCAAGCAGAATTGCCACTGCTGTTAAGTAATAGTCCTTGCTGTTCATTAAGGATGTCCTGTGTAAGAATATTTCCCAGCTAAGAACTTCCTGGTGTCTTAAGATGTGTTGTACAATCTTAGCTAAATAATTTTAAAAGCATAATTTTGGGGGAGATGTTTCATGATAAGTAGAAAATGGTACTAGATGAAGTATGAGAAACAAGTACAATGTCAATTTAAAACAAAAGAGAGACTTTTTCCTGCCTAATTTGTAATCCAGGACTTTTGTCTAGACTTTTTACAGCAGAAATTTAAAACACTTATGGCTATAAGCAGTAAAAAAATCTTGGTTTAGTACATTAATAATTTCCAGGCAAATTAAATATTAAAAGCAAAGTTTGAGAAGTGTAGCTTAAAATATCTGAAACTAATATTCAAAAAGAGTTGTCTTACTTGTGAGGTGTGTGTGTATTTGCAGCTGTGTGCACCAGCTAGCACAAATGATTCAGGCTCATTTCACAATAAGTAAAATGAAAGAACAAAGATGGGGCTGTGGAAGGATTTTTCAGTGATGATAAAATCAGATGTCTTCCTTTATCTTTCATGAAAGAAAATAATTAAAAACGGCAAGAACTGACCTCCAGCTTTTGGTTCAAACCTAAAGAATCAGTTTCAAAATTTCAGCACAAGGAAATGCAATTAAAAAAAGTCTCATCAGATGCTACAAAGCCTTTAGCAGAGTTCTGCACACTCCCCAGGCAGATGAAAAATTCACATCAGAAGAAAACAAGATGAGAGATGGAGAGAAAGTAAGTGCATATCTTACAAAATGGGTCCCTGTAGGCTGCTGTGCGTATGTAAGGCAGAAGATAAAAACCATGGTAATTTTGATCTTTCCTCTTTCTTAGAATCATTTATTTTTTTACTGAATTTAATGTTTGGCTCCTAATTCATGTGAAATTTCAGTAGCAGAACTGGTTTTAGATTCTTTTTAGAAGAAGCCTTGAAAGGCCTCTGTACAGAACTTCTTGCCTCAAAGCAGCGTACAAGAGTCTGCAAATGAGGTGTGTTGCCAGTGTGTGATTGTAATACAGCAGAATAATAACATAATAAATATTCATTGGTAGACTGTTGCAGATCTGTGAATAAAGTGAGAATAAGTTTTATTCATGTTTAAAATAACAAATTCTTTTTCATTGGTGAAAAATCTAGTTTCCCTTGGAACTTTTGGTTCTTAGGACAATGATGTCAAAGGCCTAACCCATGTGTTACAAGACCTGCGATGCACTCTGTTACTTTACTGTATATCCCTGAGTAAGTCACCTTGAAGGTGTTACCATGAGCAGTTTGAAATGATAGACATAGTAAGCTGTAGAACCATACCATTAGCTTCAGGAGGAATAAAATAAACTGAGCTGAGAAGATGGGTGTTCTTAACCTCCCCAGTACTTGTTTCAAGAGCAGGAGGAGAAGCCTTGGAACCTGTATGATATGGATTACATATATAGTTCCTTCTCCTTAGTGTTGCTGCAAGTCTGTCCATGCTGTTCCTGATCTTGTTGTCATTCAGCACCTTGCTCGGCAGCAGTAGGAGTGCAGAACATGATGCAGAGTCCACTGGAATATATCTCAAGTACCAGTCAGGAATGTCACAAATCAAAGCTTAGGTTCAGTGCTTCCTAAGGCAGATGTAGTTCATCTTGGGAAAATAACTGTAGAAATACAGCCTTTCTACAAGCTACCTTCAAACTGAAATGAATGGTCTTTCAGATGTGATGATGCCTGTTGTAAAAGCTGGACCCACATGCCAGATATGAAGGAAGCAAAGGAGGACCACGAGGTCTGGCACTACAACAAATCTACCATGTACCCTGGGACCTTCTCTTTGTTGCATACAACTGTGGTACAGCTTCTCACTGACCATCTCTCAGGATGGCTGCCAGCAGAGGAAAACACACTAAACTTGATTCTAGTTTTGCATTTTCTTGTTCTACTCCTGTTCCTGTGCCAGAGAGCATGTCTGAGTGGGCAATGACAAAACATTCAGAGTACAGGGGCTGTCGCTTTTTTTTCCTCTCTCAGGTTTGCTGACTCAGCAGCTGGTCTGTTTTGGCCTTCTTAGTATAAGAAAAGCCTGGAAATAAAAAAGTCTCTTATTTCCTTTGCTTCCTTCCACAGCTCTGCTTCACAGTCTTCCTTTCAGCTTTCTTCATCACCAATAGTCTCAACATTTCAAGGAAAACAATTGATGCCACCTGTCGGAAATCATAGAATCATAGAATAGTTTGGATTGGAAGGGACCATTAAAGGTCATCTAGTCCAACCTCCCTGAAATGAACAGAGACATCTTCAACTAGATCAGATTGCTCAGAGCCCCATCCAACCTGCCCTTGAATGTTTCCAGGGATGGGGCTTCTACCACTTCTCTGGGAAACCTGTTCCAGTGTTTCGCCACCCTCATTGTGAAAAATTTCCTCCTTATATCTAGTCTAAATCTACCCTCTTTTAGTTTAAAACCATTACCCCTTGTGTAAAGTTCCTCTTTTCATATTTTCTCCATTTCTCCTATATTGTTCAAAGAGGGGGTGCATAAAAAGTTTCAGGGTTGCTTCTGCTGTTTCCTACCTGTCTAAGCCAACACAATAAAGCTTGGTCCTTTGAGACCTTCAGCAACACCAGTATTTAGACATGTATGTAGGAAACCTGGGAAAGAAGGGCTTCCCTGTGGGTGAGTGCCTTTATAAAGAAAAGTGTGGCAAATCCCTGTCCTTCAAGAAAGATCTCTGCCACCCAGCATTTCTTTCATTTTCAGAAGGAAAATTCAGAATGAAGATGTCATTATAAGATGGTAATTTCTCTTCCTTTTGAGAAAAGTCAGCTGTTTAATTATATAAAACTCATATTTGATGTATACTGGAGTCTTCCAGATTGCTTCACATCTCATTGTGAGACAGAGCTTCTGCCTCAGCCTTCTTCCCGTCTCTTTCATGCCTTTCTGAAGCTTTAGAAAACAAGATTAAAAAAAAAAAATTACTGTTTTTTTTTAGATTCCTCTTGCAAGTGAACAAAGTAATAAACTGCAGCAAGTGGGAGAGCAAACAGTAAAAGAAATATAAAGCAGAATATAAGCATACTGTGTATAATGGAATAGTAAACATAACCCTAAACATACACTAAATAAAAGAGTAAAATAAGAAGTGATTTGTGGTCTGGTGGATTTTCTGGTCCTGTGATATTGTTTAGCATTTAAATCAGAAGAGAGTTCAGCTGATGAAATGCAGCATAAACTTTAAACATTACTGACTAGGTGGAATTTTACAAAACCAAATAAAACATAATCTGCATTTTAAAGAGGTTACAGTTTAGAACTAGAAATACTGAAGTATGGACACAGACAAAAAAGTAGCACTTCAGCTATTTTTACTTACGACCATGTTGCTTTCTCAGCATTATTACTGCATTAATACTTGGACTTGTGCAAGGCGTTTGACACCGTCCCACATGACATCCTTGTCTCCAAATTGGAAACATGTGGGTTTGATGGATGGACCACTCGGTGGATAAGGAACTGGCTGGATGGTCGCACTCAACGAGTTGTGGTCAACAGCTCAATGTCTGAGTGGAGGCCGGTGACAAGTGGTGTCCCTCAAGGGTTGGTGTTGGTACCGTTGCTGTTCAACATCCTTGTCAGTGACATGGC
>NW_010295317.1:0-1120 GCF_000700745.2 Antrostomus carolinensis
GATGGATGTTGGATGTTGGGTGGTGGATAGTGGGTGGTGGGTTCTGGATGTTGGGTGATGGATGCTGGATGTTGGGTGGTGGATGTTGGGTGTCCATCTCCTCACACCTGTGATGCCCGTTCCCCTGCCAGGTTCTCAGTGAAGACCTTGTTGGAGAAATACACAGCGGATCCCATCGATGACTCCTCCGAGGAGTTCGTTAACTTTGCTGCCATCCTAGAGCAGATCCTCAGCCACCGCTTCAAAGGTAATGGTGACCCATGGGGACAGGCACCTGTATAGCCCCTGGTGTGTCCCTGTCCCCATCCCTGCACTGCTCGGTGGGTGGAGATGTCTGCATGGATGTGCCAGCAGCAGGGAGGGGGTCTGGTGAGGTTTTCCAGCACAGCAGCAGCCCCCGACCGCAGCCCCTCGGTCCCCACAGGCCCCGTCAGCTGGTTCAGCTCAGATGGGCAGCGAGGGTTTTGGGATTACATCCGCCTGGCCTGCAGCAAAGTCACCAACAACTGCATCAGCAGCATCGAGAACATGGAGAACATCAGCACCTCCAGGGCCAAGGTCAGGAAGGTGCCAGCCCCAGCCTTGTCCCTGCCTCTATCCCTGTCCCCATCCCCATTCCTATTCCTGCCCCTGTTTCCATTCATACCCTGCCCATGGCACATGGTCTCACCCTCATCCCATCTCCATCTCCATCCCTATCCTGTGTCCATCCTCATCCTATCCCCATCCCATCCAATCCCATCCCCATCCAATCCCATCCCATCCCCATCCAATCCCATCCCCATTCTATCTTCATCCCATCCCCATCCCCATCTCATCCTCATTCTATCCAACCCCATCCCATTCCATCCCCATCCTACCTTCATTCTCATCCTATCTCCATCCCATCCCATCCCATCCCCATCTCATCTTCATCCCATCCCATCCCATCCCATCTTCATCCACTCCCATCTGTGGGTCCCTGCGGGGGGATAATGGGTCCAAAAGCAGGTGGGGACCACTCACCTGCCAGTGCCCAGAGCCCCAGGGCAGGTGGGAGCGTGGTGAGGAGCAGTTGATGGTGGCACCTGATGGGCAGCTGATGGTGGCACCTGATGGGCACTGATGGTGACCCCCATCC
>NW_010295317.1:1236-2776 GCF_000700745.2 Antrostomus carolinensis
GAGGGTCAGCTGATGGTGGCACCTGATGGGCACTGATGGTGACACCCATCCTGAGGGCTGCCCCGTGGGACGGTGCCTTGCAGGGCCGGGCCTGGATCCGCGTGGCGCTGATGGAGAAGCGCATGTCCGAGTACATCTCCACAGCCCTGCGGGACACACGGACCACCAGGTGAGCAGCCCATGGCACACACCACACTAAGGGTGTGCGGGGGCACCAGGGTGGGCACAGCGGGGGGTGCTGGTGGGGGCAGGTGCAACCATGTTTCTCCCCGTAGGCGGTTCTACGATGACGGGGCCATCATGCTGCGGGAGGAGTCAGCCGTGCTCACGGGGATGCTCATCGGGCTCAGCGCCATCGACTTTAGGTAGGGATGTGTGGCATGGTGGGACAAGGGCATCCTGCCCTGACTGCCCCGCCCTGGGGTTGTCCTGACTCTCTGCTCCTTCTCCCACCACTCAGCTTCTGCCTGAAGGGAGAGGAGATGGACGGTAAAACGCCCGTGGTCATCGACTACACGCCCTACCTGAAGTTCACACAGACGTAAGAGCCCGTGGTCCTCCCTGGGGTGGGGACCCCACTGTCTGTCCCTCAGCACCCCGGTGGGGCTCAGCCAGGCTCCCTCCCATGGTGCCATCCCTGATGAGCTCCCGTTCCCACAGCTACGACCACCTGAGCGAGGAGGAGGAGCGGGGCAGCGTGGAGAGCAGCACGAGCGAGGACAGCACCCCCGAGCACCCCTACCTGCCCCTGGAGGACAGCTGGTACAACAAGTGGCGCAAGATGGAGCAGAAATTCCGCATCGTTTATGCCCAAAAGGTACCAGGAGTCAGGATGGGGCCATCCAGGTACCAACACCTCCAGGATGGTCCAGCCTGGAGCATCCCACCACTGTATCCCTGCTTCCGCAGCCTGGTGGTACCCACAGCTCTTCATCCCGCTGCTGTGGTGACCCAACTCTCTCCTTGTCACCCTGGGTGGTCCTGGGGACATGGAGGGGGGGTCTGGGGTGATGGTGGTGATGGTGGCCTCATGCAGGGATACCTGGAGGAGCTGGTGAGGCTGCGGGAGTCGCAGCTGAAGGACCTGGAGGCAGAGAACAAGCGGCTGAAGCTGCGTCTGGAGGAGGTGATGGTGCAGAACCAGCTGGAGAAGAGGGAGCTGGAGGGCGTCATCCTGGAGCTGCAGGAGCAGCTGTGAGTGGGGACACACACAGTGGTGGGTGGGGGGTCCCTGGTGCCTGGGTGCCTCATGGGCTCTGGGTGGGTGGTGAGTCCCCAGTGCCCCACTGACCCTGAGGGCAGAGCGGTGGTCTCCAGCACCCCATAAGCCCTGTGAGGTGCGATGGGTGGTGGGTTCCCAGTGCCTGGGTGCTCCACATGCCCTGTGAGACACAGTGGGTCCCAGTGTCCCATATGCCCCATGAGATGTGATGGGTGGCAGGTCCCCAGTGCCAGGGGCCCCATAAACCCTGTGGGATGTGGTGGGTTCCCAGTGTCCCATCTGTCCTGTGGGACATGGTGGGTCCCCAGTGTCCCATCT
>NW_010295318.1:0-6796 GCF_000700745.2 Antrostomus carolinensis
GATCTCCTGGGGTCCCTTCCAGCCCCCACCATTCTTTGACTCTGTGATTGTTCCTGTTTCCAAAAAAAAAAAAAACCCAAACCCCAGCAAAATCTGCATAAACAGGTTGTCATAATTATGGCCCACAGATCATATTTGTCCCACATGCTTCATCAAGAGCCATTATTTAAAAAAGTAAGTTTAGTGCTGCAGAGAGTAATTGGTGGAGGACTGATAACCTGAGTCCACAGACAGCCTCTGATAACCAGTGATTTTCCATATCCTTCATCAGTTGACCTGAATATCATCCCTTAGGGTCTTTCAGCATCCATGCTAGGGGTAGGAGCCACCTTAGCTAGCTTCAGACACCAGTACTGTAGATTTCTACCTCCAGATTGTCTCTTCACACACCTCTTTAGGTCAGTATCATCTGACCTAATTTAATGACCTGCTTTATGCAGAGGTGACCATAGAAGTGTCTCTTTCTTTCCCTTGAATGTAGAATAGGAAAGAGAAAGAGAAAGAGAAAGAGAAAGAGAAAGAGAAAGAGAAAGAGAAAGAGAAAGAGAAAGAGGAAAGGAAAGGAAAGGAAAGGAAAGGAAAGGAAAGGAAAGGAAAGGAAAGGAAAGGAAAGGAAAGGAAAGGAAAGGAAAGGAAAGGAAAGGAAAGGAAAGGACAATTTCAGTTGGAAGAGACTACAATGATTATCTAGCAAAGATTTGGATGTCTTAGAGGTGGACACATGCACTGGGTTAGTTGAGTCCCACCTGACCTGTTTCACTGAATAACTTAGCATTTCAGTGATAACTGTAAAACAACCAGCTCAAGAAAACCTCCTCAGCCCTGGCAGTGGTTGATGCATTTTCTTTGAGTCTGAAAACCAGTCTGGGTGGGGCAAAGAAAGCCAAGCTTTCATTAAATTAAGTGGTTCATCTACTGTGAAGCTGGTTCCTGCACATGGTATTTTCCTTTTTTTTCTCCAGCAGTGAGGTCCATACTACCACGGTAGCACTTAATGAGAGCTCAGGTCTCCACAGCAGCATAAACCTATTGCCTGGGTCACATCACTTCCTCAGGATAAGCATTTGCCCCTTACTATGCGTGTGCACAGAGTGTGTCACAGCAGGACCTTGATCTCAGCTGTGCCTGCTGCCGCAGAGGTACAGTAAATCATCAGATCAGGGTCCAGCATGGCTCTTTGGGCTCATACTTCTGTCTCTGCAGTGAAGAATCTAATGTTACCCTGGGGAGCTGTAATCTAAACCGGATGGCATTACTGATAAGCTGCCAGCCGGCTAAAGGTTTGTTTTCCTCCATCGTGTCCCTCCCCTTATTGTCCTCAGTGTGTTTATTTGTTTCCCACATAAGGCATAGCACGTTCCCTTAGAAAAAGCATGCTGATAGGAGGCTTAATGCTGTTGCTTTGCCCTTTGATGCATACAGAAGGGAGGCTGGTTTCCAAGCTGGGTCATCCCTTCAGAGGGATGGGATTTCCCATTTCCAGGAGCCAGCATGCTCAGGGCATTCAGATAGATAGCCCTGCAAACACCAAGTGCCTCTGGCTGACACACGTGACTCTGTCTAATGAGCCCCCAGAAGATCTGCTAGCAGAGGAGCAGTGCAAAAGAATATGCAATGGAGTTGTGTGGAGTTACAGACCTTCAGCATCAGGGAAAAAATAAGCACGCTCATGTAATAGGACTGAAGAGACTGGATTCAACCCTCTGAGCTTCCATCCCTACTTTGCTCCAAAGATAAACTAGGGTAAATCAATCCACCCCTCTGCTCCTTACTTTACCCTTTGGCAGCACACGGAGATACACAGCCTCAGAAACATGGTACAGGGTATAGCCGAGCCATGACCATAACGTCTGCTCCAGTGCAAAGTGAGATAAATACACCGGCTGCTCTTTCTCAGATCTACTGCTCCCACACTGCTCCAGTTGCCATGGTATGGTGTGCTGGTGAGCAGTCATCTGTAGAACCCAGCTCAGATCCAAAGAGCCCAACCTATGGGTCCCTTTATTTACATTTATTCAGTCCTTTCTTCCATGTTGCATCCTCATGGAATATTAGCTTTGATGGACATCTATCTTGTACTTTCCAAAGAAGCAAAAATGCAGTCCTTTACAGCACTCTGTGTTCAGGTCATGCTGGAGGTAGACATCTCCCATGAGATTGCTACATTTGGTCTGTATCTCCTTCTCCCTACATTACTGTTGCATCTCATGTATGTTTTTTCTTGTTCCTTTGGTGGACTGTAGACACTCATCTTATTAATCTTTAAGCTACCTTCTTATCCATAAGACTCAACCTCCTCCTTAAATCACCTGGGCAGCTACAAGTGTTAGACACCTTATTGTTTCAGGGCTTTGTAATATGGCTTAAGCCTACGAAGTTATTAATCCATTAACTGTCCCTTGGGCAAGGATTGGACAACACTGTTGTCACTGCTGTTCGCTGATGAGCAGCAGTAGCTCAGTATGAGCTTGATGTACCCATCATCTATGGTTTTCCTTAGCGAGTGTGTCCCATCAATCCTTTGTTCTCCTAGATAATGTTCCACCAAAAATATGTCCTCTGCATCAAGAACAAATGGATTCCTGTGGAATCAAGGCATCAGTGAAGTTTTGCATTAAAATAGTGATAAATAAGAATAGCATGGAAAGATTAGCAGCTGCACCAATATCTAGTCATGCATTGCTCTGCTCTATACAAATGATCGTAGAACCGTAGAATCGTAAGATCATAGAATCATAGAATGGTTTGTGTTGGAAGGGTCCTTTAAAAGTCATCTAGTCCAACCCCCCTGCCATGACCAGGGACATCTTCAACCAGATCAGGTTGCTCAAAGCCATGTCCAACCTGACCTTGAATGTTTCCAGGGATGGGGCCACCATCTACCACCTCTCTGGGCGACCTGGGCCAGTGTCTCACCATGTTATCAAGTTAGATTCAAAATTTCTGTGGAGGAGACTGGGGCCCAGGTAGAGTGGCCTTAACTTCTCTAAACAAGCAGAAAAGCCTTTCCTACATGAAAATGAGAAATCTCAAGTGTATCTAAGATAAGACAGGAAAAAGCAAATATGGAGTGACTGTAAAATATCTTATGGTCTTCTGGTTGGGCCAGCAGTCCTGATTAGTCTTTATAAGAACAGTCCTCCCTACATAGAAGGAGAGATTTCAAAAGTTAGTTGTTATCTCCGTGGTCCTCATGTTCAGCACATTATCATCTGCAGCCCAGGCTCTCCTCTCACCTATAGGCACAGAGGCCGTGCTGCTCTGAACACCTTCCACTCAATTATTTAAAATCCAGTTGCTATGGATCTACTCAAGGCGATCAGTTTAAAGAAAATGCAGATGGCCTCTGGTTTTGAGTTCCCGCTGCGCTTTGGTTAATTTGGTATGTCAAGGTATTAGGTTAATTAAATGCCATGTGTTGCATGGGGACTGACTGCATTTGTGGATTAATAAGTATCTGAGTGTCTTCTGTGCTGAAAGTCCTCAAGCTGGCAGACGACAATTTCACTGAGAAAGGAAGGTAACGGAGAGAAGTCACAGGGAAATGAAGAGGTTTCCAGTTAATCCTGCAGTCGTTTTTCCAAAAGGGTTGGTTGCAGTGTCCTTCAGGTCTCCAACCAAGTATCACGCCTTACTTGACATACTGGAAGAATTTAAGTGAAGAGAAGCAAAGTTGTTCAGTTTGCTTTGAGATTCCTGCAGCACTACTTCAACGGAACAGTGGAGGACCATGGCTGGTGCTTAGAAATTTTTCTGCTAGAAGAAGATCTTTACCAAGAGCCACATTGTGAATCAGGTCAGAGGGGGTCCTGCAAGCAGCAGGCATGGTCATGCTGAAGGTCTAAAGAAAACTGGCCACAGCTTTCTGGCATTCATGGTGGAATACATGTAGAAAGCAGAGAGAGGGACAAATTCCACTGCAAGATTTTGGAGATGTTGAAGAGGAAGAAAGTAGTTTTTGTGCAGCCATGCCCTGAAGTGGTGGAAGATCAGGAGAGAGACCAGGGCAAATGGACACTACTCCGTAATGTCAACCAGGCCCTGAAGCCCACGACTATTTTAGCGGTAAGATAGGGGAACCCAAGCTCTGAGCATGGCTGGGAGCTTGCAGGTGACTTTGAAATTAGTCTCACTTTTTCATGGGATCCTCATACTGCTTGTGCCAATTTCTCTCACCTTCCTCCTGAGTCTTTGTTTCCCCCCACAAGCACTGCAGCTCCCCTGTAGTGCCACCTTCTCACTCTCCTTGCATTTGGAAGCTCCTCCTAAAAATCCTTTTCATTAATTGTGTTGATATGTGTGTGCACCCATCGTGGCATTTCCTCTTGCACCACTCTTTGGTTGTCACTGCCCAGAGCTTGTGAGGTCCTGAGGGTCTGCCCCAGAGCATTTGGAAGGACACTAGCACCCACCAGCTGCCTTGAGGAGATAGGGTTGGACCACACTGACACTGTAAAGTGACTGGTGGTATTCTCACTTCTCCAGTACCCTGCCGTGTGTGTTGGAAAATAAACTGCAAGAGTCCAGGCAAGTTATGCAACTTATAAGCCAGTCCACTTGAGCTGGTAAATGCATGAACCACTTCGATTTGCCCTGAAATCCCCAAGATATCTGCTGCTTTTTGGGCTGATCCAAAGGTGATTGTATCAGTGGAAAGATTGTAAGTGACATCCATGGCTTTTACATCAAATTCATTAAAGGCAGGGAAGGAAATAGGTCAGCACTCTTAAGAAGTGATGCTATTTTTTAAACCCCCCCCCAGA
Organism: Antrostomus carolinensis; assembly: GCF_000700745.2. NCBI lineage: Eukaryota > Metazoa > Chordata > Aves > Caprimulgiformes > Caprimulgidae > Antrostomus > Antrostomus carolinensis. Next base: position 4,764 of record NW_010295318.1, read on the forward strand.
CCTTTCTGAGTTTACGAGTTTAACCCATCCCTTAAGACTTGCTTTTTTTCACCAGTATTAAGAACTACACTTTAATATGTTTAGAAGGAGCCTTTTGAGGGGACAAGTGCTCTGTGCATTAGGCAGACTAAACCACAGGAGTTGTCTTAGTGGTGGTACAGTATCAGTTTACCTTGGGGAGAGCAGACTGCCTTTTTATTTCACTTGTGTGGTAACAGAACATATGAAGCAGGCTGCTTTTATAGCTATTCAAAATTAGATTTTTATTCTTTTTAATAAAAAAAAACAACATTACAATTCTTGTTTTCTCGATCAAGAGCCGTTTTTATGCAGCTGCTGAGGTGTCAGAAGAATTTTCTGCTGAGCAGGGACTGAGCTCCCTGGCTCTTCTCTTGCTGACCCCTTGATCAAGTTACCCACCCTGTGCATGAATTTGCCCAGCTATGCAGCAGGAAGAGCAGTGCTGAACACTCTGAAATGCTTTGAGAGTCTTGGATCAAAGGAGCTAAGAAATGCATATTAATATGTGTGGATTTGTAATGTAGCTGTGCATGACTTACTGCATTCGTTAACTAGGGTGCTTTTGTTTTCCTTTTTAAGTGAGTTATGGGATGTGAGTGTAAGGCAGTTACTGAGAAAAAGATCTGAATATTGTATTTTTTATGAGCTGGGTAAAGAGACTTATAACATTGCTGTAGCGCAACCCTCTGAGGAAAATAAAACCCAAACTAAGGGCTGGATCTTCAGCTCCACATAAGCGGGATGACTGTGCTGATATCCTAGATAAAACCTAACAAGCAGCTGTCAAGGGTGGAGTCTACCATAAAATGGCTGGGGACTCCTTGTGTGTAGTGTTTGTCCATGTGCAACCTGTTGTAGAGAACCTGCTTTGGCAGGGGGTTGGACTAGATGATCTCCTGAGGTCCCTTCCAACGCCCACCATTCTCTGATTTGGTGATTCCGTGTGGGTCCCTGGGTCTAGCCTCACATCCCTGTGGCACTCATAGTTTAGTATTTCTCAGAAGTTCTGATGAGTAATGACTTGGATGGTGAATGTTTCACCATGTTTTATATTGCTGGATGTCTCCAGTTCCCACCACCCAGAGTTGAGCTGAAGGTTGTTCATCAGCCCATTGGGTCAAACCAAATCTATAAATATTCTGTTCACAGAAATGGTCGATAGTGGATGCTCAGGAAAGGGGTTATATCAGAGCACATGCAAAGTGATCCCTCCTATTTTGCACTTTCCTTTCTCCCAGCAGTTTTTCAGGTAGATATTTTATTGTGGAGCTGGCCCCCAAGAATGTGGCATTAGGTGGGGCCACAAGTTCTCAACATTAAGCAGCTTCTTTAAAAGCCTTTTTACATTCAAGTAATTTAATATCCACAGAGCTGATGAGCAGATAGTCCCTGCCCAGCAGGACTGAGAGAGGTCTACAAGATCACCAGTGACACAGAGTGAGTGGATAGGGGTCAACTGCTTGCTGTGTCTTCCAAAACAAAAACACAAAGGGTTCAAATGAAAGAAGTGAAACATCAGAAGCATGCAAAAGGACACAACTTTTCACACTATTTGTAGCTAAACTCTGCCGTTGAGATTAGGGATGCTAAAAATTTTTGCACAACTTCAGGAAGTGACTGGACATGCTCACAGTAGATAAAATCCACTGAGAAGTATTAAATGCAGAGTCCACCTACATATTGCTGTAGCTGGGAGACCTCCTGAAGGAGTATAGATATCTAACTCTGGTGTGTTGTTGACCTTTCTTTAGTCATCACCTTTTCTCCATTCTCCAAGGTAAAGGAATGTATATTTGATAGTGGTTATCTGCAAGGAAAAAATGTGCCACAAGCTTCCAGATGAGGCTTTCCAGAGCTCAAAACCATCTCCTACGCATGACCTTCTAGGCTTGTACATTAGACAGAGGGAAACCTCTACCTGGATGAGTTTTCCTGCCTGTATCACTGCTCTGTAACTTGCTTGTTGCTGGATGCAGCGGTGTGACCAACAACCACTCACGAGCTCATGAAAC
>NW_010295319.1:0-873 GCF_000700745.2 Antrostomus carolinensis
GTCCCTTCCAACCTTAACCATTCTATGATTAACCGGTCACACAACAGAATCTATAAAAAGATCTAATTTTTTTACTTGGATAAGGGGAAAGGCAGCATGAGTTGCACCAAATGGAAAAAAAACCAAACCACAGACATTCACTTACTACAGGATCCTGATGGCTTCAGCATCAGAGCCATCAGTGTCCGAAAGAGATCTGCTGGCCTTATAAAAAACAAAGCAACCTAGCTAGGACCTTCCTCAAGCTCCAAATCCTGGACAAGGCTTAGAAGTTAAGCTCAATGAACAAAACTAGTGGTGAATATTCTAACAAAGCATTTTTTTCCCTGAGAAAAAGCTGGTGAGTTGAAATGGAAGCATTTAATGGAAGTATTGACTTTAATAACAGTTTTAGAGGAAATAGGTCTTTAGCCCTGATAGGATATTAAGTCCAGGACAGTCAATACCTCTGACCCCTAGAGCTTCATCTAATTAACCTACATTGTTCTGGCCTGACTGGGAAACTAGACCTGTTTTGCACATCCCAGTTAAGTATCCACTCAGCTTAACTACTCTTGCATGTTTTTTCTCTCTTCTGTCAGAACTTTATTACTTTATACAAATAAATATTAACCCAGAGAAAGAGAGGGCACAGCTCCAGATGCAGTTGAAGATGGGACACTGAGGTTCAGCTGCACACTCAATGAATGCTCATTTGTATCCACTAAGAAACTCAAGAAGAAAGCTACAGGATAGCTGCAACAGCCTTGGGAACACAGCCCTCACCTTGGACTCTGCCTACCCAGGGTCAAACTGTCAGTGTGAACCAGGCAGAACAAGGGTTTGGAGTGCAGCCTCTGTGATACCAAGGCAATGACCTGTCATCCCTCAGGG
>NW_010295319.1:906-17401 GCF_000700745.2 Antrostomus carolinensis
CCCCTTGAAATCAGGAAACATTTTGTGAGATGGGAAGTTTGTGAGGAAGGGAGGAAAGAGCCTTCCCCTAAGGAAAACACTGCATTCCTCGGTGGCACTGGAATTTGAAATCAAATGTTCATAGATCGATTTGATTTCAACTTTCTGTCTATTGAAGCAGGCAATTCATTTAATGATCCTGTAATGAACTGCAGGGCTCACACAGGTCCTGTTCCAAGACTGCTTTCTTCTGTGGCTCATTGTGAATGTTTTCAGGTCCTGATCCAGTGAGATTCAGATGTAGTTCTTGAGAAACTCAGCTTTTGAACACACACTGCAGTCAACAAAAGCAAAAGCACTCAGTATCTCTCAGGAACAGGCTCTTATACATTAAGGGCTGCAATCATTTCAAAGCATGAGGGAGTTAGGTACTTAGTTCACCTGCATATTGATGCAGAACACAGACATTAAGTGTAAGGCAGCAAAAGGCAATTATTCTGATCATTAAGTATTCTAATCAGAATAACTTTGAATTTTGTATTATGCTACAGATACGAAAGAAACACAATCACAGAACTAGTCACCTTCTCATTTTCAAGGAGACTTGTACATTTTGAAGCACCAAATACTAACCTTCAGCCACTTTGTGCAATGCTTAAAGCACAGTTTTTGTTCAGAAAAAATGGTTTGACTATACATGCAAACAGGAAATCTTGCAAAATATTAAAGCAGTATTGCAATGACATTTCCTTCCCTATAAAGCTAGGAAAGCAATATATCATAAAAACAGCTATCCATTTTCACAAGAAACAGTATTAATTAAGAGGGAGGCAAATTAGAATCTTGGCTTTAAACATACCCTTTTCAGGTGGCCTTTTATAAACACCTTTAATTATGAAACTGATTTACCCAATCACATCCTTCCTTGGGTACTGTGGTCCACCTTTGGGGTTCCTTTAGATCAAGTACCTGCAGTTGCTGCACACTGGGGAACAAAGTTACAGTGCAGAAGGTGACTCAGAAGTCATCTATCTACTGAATGCCAAATCAGAGGTTTAAAAATCTGTTCTACCCATCAAGAGACACAATACAGGACAAAGTAGCCCACCCATGCCGATGTCCTGTTACGATGCCCTCCATGGGGTTAAGTAAGCTCTACTAGATGAGGATCTGACTAGTTCTGACTTAAGACAGGGCTCATAGTATGCAATTCTTGAATGAGAGTGACATGCCTCAAACCTTATTCTTCCCTCTTTCATGTATTTGACTTGAGGGCAGGGGAAGGAAGGGGGAGGGAAGCAGTGTTGTTGCCCACTGAAACCCAGCTGAAAGGCTAGCTATCTCATGTGGTGGTTATCTAATTGATTCAAATGTCACCTTCCTATACAGAGTCTTGTAGCTTCCCAGACACTGAGTGTTGCACTCTCCTCTTTCATTTTTATTTTTCAGAGTCTTTTCTTTTAGTGTATGAAAGGAATAAAATATCATAGAAATTATCTCACTAAATCATTCCCTTTAAATGTCTGCCTTCCTTTTCATGTTTGTCTCTGACCTACTGTCAATCCCATTTACATGAAAAAATTACTGGAGCACTTCTCCTATATCAGCATTCATTAGCAGCTCCAAGTTCCTGGCACACAACAGGGGTTTTGCCTACTATGCAGTTTGGGGATGTTCTCGTCAGAAATAGGAGCAGATAATGAGGAAAGAACACAAACCTATACAGTTTCTGTCACCAGTGCTCTCGTTTACTTCAGCAAGCAGTAATGGGGAAATATTTTCACATGTCAGCCTTTCTCCTGAGGTTTCTGTTGTCAAAGGCACTTTTAGGCCCATTGTCTGCTGTTATTTATTGCCCTTCCCCCATCCTGTACCACACACAGCAAGGTGCTCTGAGCAGTGAAGTTTCAACACACATGACTGTACTCTTCTGTTTCAGGAAAACCAACCATGTGTGTTAAGTTTGGCAGGACTCAGCCTGAAATGACTGTTCCAAGGACAAGCATGAAAGAGTTATCTGCTAAAAATCAAAGGTAACTGTAACCAGGATTCCTGAAGTCTCTACAGAAGTCAGGTTGTCTAACAGAACTATTAAATAAATTTCTCTATAGCTAATACACATTTTTCTGGCCACTAGCCTGTGGCTCTGCTCCAGGAACTTGCACAGACAGCAATCTTGTCTATTTCAACCATTTGGAAATTTGAAAAAAAAAATTCAGAATCAAAATACTCTGTTTTCTTACTGCAGTTCCTGTGCTCACCTCCCTATGTCAGCTTTCACTTGAATGCTCATTCACCACAACGTGGCTCAGCACCTAGCAAAAACCTCTAGGATCCTGTTTTTCTTAGCTGCCATTATAACTTGACCATATTTACACATTATATAGCTATATATCTATAAAATCTTATGCAAAAATGAAAGAGAAATATTTCTGATGAAACAGTCATTTGCTGAATTTAATTCTTTTGCCAAAGCAGACTGTGATCATTCACACACGTGCTGTGGGAGGTTTTCTAACCACTATTTTTAAACTATTTCAAATGATTCCATAGTTCAAAATAAATAAAATTTTCATTTAGGTGGATTAACATCTGAGCCATATGGCTCCAGAACTGTATCCTGGGTGTAATACTTAAGTTTGTGACAGGACTGGTTTGTGGGGAAATAAATGTAAACTTTGGCCTTTAAAAATTCTCATTGCTGATAACAGATTATGCCATTAAGCATGGCTTATGTAAAAATTCAGAAAGCCAGCAGAAATGTATGAAAAGCATTTCCATTTGATCTAATCAGAGCCACTGAAAACAATCTGTGTATTAAAAACAAAAGAACTGAGTGATCTTCCAGTTTTTCAGGATGTAGCAAAACAACATCACTGAAACTTACAGCCCACCACTGCTTGCTAAGGACAAATTGAGAGATCTCCAGGACCACAGAGGTGTTTGTATGAAGCAAGTTCAAGAGCCTAATCCAAACAAGGGCAGTAGAAGCTGGACATGAAATCTTGTACATACTTATAGTTAACAGGCACAGGAACAACGCTTTACAGGAAGGAGGCACTTGAGCAAAAGATGCGCTTGAGAAGATGCGCTAAGTCTGACCATCACAAGGACATTAAGTGTGGAATGCACATGAAAAAATAATTTGTATTTACTCATTACTAAGACAATTCCTATCCCCACGTTAAGAGACTTGCATGTTTAATTTCTGTCCCAGACTAGTGAGAATTCTCCCAGTCTTTTCATCAGCAATGGATTAGTTTGACAAAGTTTTCCCATTAAACTTTTTTTCTCTATCACAAAAAGCTGCCACAATGGAAATGACTTGTACAAAAGAAACAAATTAGTGAAAACTTCAAAAAACAATTTTCCAAAAAAAGTAGAGCCAAAAGTATGAGTTTACAATGCTGATCTTGGCAACCTGTGTTTTCAATAAAAAGTTAGTACTGGGGGGGGGGCGGGGAAGAAGGAGGGAGATATTTCTGTAAGAGTTTGCCCTGTAGTGATGTGAGTTGAAGATCCATTGCCTGTGCAGTATTCTGCCTTCTATTCTGGTTTATGCATAATACCTATCAATAAAAAAAAAAGGTTTGAAAGATGCATGCTTTCAGTGCATTCTGATTCTGTAATCACTTCATACACATTTCTCCTTTCATAACCACAGGCAAACTTTGCCTAGTGCTGCTCTGCAGTTCATATTTGGGTAAATATCCTCACTAAAAGGATGAGAAATGCTACTGTAAAATAGCTTTGTCCTTGAGCCTTCCATGCACTTTCTCTGTGGTCTCTGGGAAAACAGGTGGGCTGTAAAATAGTCCCAGGCCTTAAGAAAATCCTGTCTCACGTTCACAAGTGGGTATTCTTTAACCGAGATAGATAGATTATTAATACTTGACCAAAACAGCTTGTTGAAGGTTACTGACCCCATAGCAGAAAAGGCTGAAGAAAATAAAATACATACATGTACTTGTGGAGAGGCTTGGAAGCAGATACACACACAGTCCATGCAGCTTTTTCTGCTAGGGTGGAGAAAAGAGATTATCTAGGGTAGCAATTGTTTCACCTGTCTGCTAACTTTGCTCTTCACCCTCCCCAGCACATTGGGGAGAAACGAGGACTCTTTCAGGAGGAAAGGTAAAGGGATTCTGTACAGTTGGTGGTTTCCGCACTTCTGACACACTATTTTGCATTGATACTTAAGCTTGCACTACGAAGAGACAAATCCTGACACACAAGGCTGTGTCAGGGTTACTCTGTGTCTTTTCACAGCAAGGTCAGAGCAGCAATTTAACTTGCTGTTTTAACAGTCAGATCTTAACTGGAAAACTATATACTGTGGAACTCTGAAGTAAGCAAGTTAATCACCACACTAGCGCAGTAAAGCGCAGCTCGGCATAGGGCAGGTGCTGCTGAGAAGGGGAGCTGCAGGTCTGGAACACAAAGCAAGTAACGAGAGGAAGGCAGACTCAGGCATTGCAGGAGGATTTCTAGGCTGCTGCAGCCATACAGCTTGGCACTGCCAGGTGTCTGACTTGTTGAAGTCAGTGGGAGCCACGTATGTGTAGGCATTACAGATCAGCAGGCCTTTAAAAGAACTGCAGCTTTACTACAACAAAACCTTGTACCCTTTAGGAGTGTCAGATCAAAATATCATTCAGGTTTTGACTGCCATGTGCCTAGTCTGTGTGCAATAAATACCATTAAGTTACACTTCTCGCTGTTTTCAAGCCCTCTATTTTACAAGACTACGTTCCTTATGGAGCTGGCTCTCCCCTCCTTTACTCCACTCTATTTTCTTCTTCTTAGAACAGAGCAAGAATGTCACTAACAATATGCTTAAGAAATTTTCCTAATCAAATTGTTCACTTACGACTAATCAGATTTTTTTTTTTCATATTCCTTTAAAATAATGTTCTTTCCATTTCACAGATTCACTCCAATACACAATTTATTTCAAAAGTGACTGTCATTTGCAAAAATTAGCCTTACTTACTGTGCTTTCTACACTGGTAAGGAAAGCTAACAGGTGCATCATCAGCAAGCATCCAAGGGTTTCTATGATTAAACCCTCGAGTTCATATCAGAGCAGATGAAAGGATTTAAAGGCTTAAATTCTTTTTTTTTTTTACCCCTAATTAACTAACTTTAAATATTTAATGATTCTTAGAAAGCTTTTGAGTATGTAATTTTTTTTAAACGATACTTAAATAAAAAAAATATCCCAAAGTAATCAATTTCTTTTCCATTTCCTTAACCCTTTACTTTATCTGAAGTGACTGCTTAACTACCCAAGGAAAAGTTTGGAGAAAGCTTATTTAGGGTCTCAAATAATGTTAGGTAGAATAAAAATTCCAGTCTGCATTGACAAGTTTTCAAAAAGGAAGGTCCTTCATAATTAAAATAATATAGCTGCATACTGTTTATTGGTAATGAAGACAAACAGGAAATTTAAAAAAAAAAAAGTGAAGCTATTTGGAGAAATATTTTTCCCTATTGGATATTCTTGACTTTCCCAGTTACACCACATTATATACAAGACTTAGTAAATTATGTAGCTGTATAGGACTGTTCATCATGCACTCTTAAGCCTAGACATTTACTCTGATCCATTCTCAATTCTAAGGCATAAACTGATGGACTGGAAAGTGATTTCTCCTTCCCCTGTGATAAGACATGGCAACCTGCAGCCAATGACGTTAGGATCTAACCTGAATCCTCTTAAAAAACAGTGAAAAGATGCATCGGTTGTAATGATTTTAAGATTGTAGCCTTCTAGGGCAGTACCAGGTATCTCTGTTAGGGTGAGAATACTTTATAAGACAGGTAAAAAGTCCTGACAGCGGTATAGATACTGAGACCTTGGTGCCAGCACCAAACATGAATAGTAATTCCCTTGCTGAACAGCATTTCTACACAAGCTACGTTATCACCTTGCATCATTTTCATGCTACTGAAAACAGGAGGGAGAAGAGCCTATATATGAGATACATTCATTTTTATGCAAGATAGTCTCATTTAAAAATAAAAATATATAATAAAATAAACTCGCTAACTGATGCCCAAATTGTTCTCAGACTGAAGCTCCTGCCAAACAGGACACTACACTAACCACATGTCTTTGTTGCAAAATATCTCACTGAAACCAATGGTGCAGCCTTTCTCCCAGTTTGAAAAGGACTTTAAGCAGTAAAAAATATGACTTGAAAATATTGTATATTAAGATGGCATAAAAAGTAAAACACATTGCCAAAATTGTTTGCCAACAATCACTCCTCAGAATGTATGTATGCACACATTCAGCTAGGACAAGCCTCTTTCCTTCAGTCTATCCTTTTACAAATTGAACAAGAAAGGAAATAGCAAAGTCCCACCGTGCACAAAAGCTGCCTAGCACCTCTGGAGTGAAAACTGCAGGCCTCGCCCATCAGCTAGCAAGACTCAGGTGGCAGCTAATGGAGAAAGCAGAAGGCAGAAAGAAATATCAGTGTTTGGCCCATAGCAAATCTTCTGGGAGGGCAGGGGTCTAACCCACTTTCCCTCCTGTTGGCGCTGCCCAACATGGCATAGACACTCAGCATCACATAGCACAGTGATCGATGATTTCCTTCCTATGCTGCAGCTGGTGCACTCCCAGGCTGGACAGGAGAGACCATTTCACACGGTGCAAGGTAGCCCATGCCAAATGTGTTCTGCCACCAGAGAAGTGGAGCAGATGGGCCAGAGCATCTGCTTTTGCAGCACGGCTTAAGTGCAGTGCATTCGAGCTCTTTAGGCTTCCTCCTCTGGTTCACAGGAAGCTTTAAGTAGTGCGGGTTACTATGTACCTTGAAAACCAAGCCCCAGAATCTGCACAAACTTCTCCCATTACCTTCAGTCCTGTCTCAAGTCCCCACTCAGACAGAAAGAATAATTAGGGTGAAAAAATACAATAGAAACAGCACCTAGGCTTCAAAAGAAGTAGCACCACTCATAAGGCACAGCTTTTTCCTCACATAATTACTTTTCTTTCATGGTTTTTCTTCTTTTCAATAAAACAAAAGATATGCATTCAGCCAGAGTAATTAGATTTCATTTAATAAAACATTTAGGGCTTGATTTTGAAGGCAAAAGAAAAGAAACATGGAAAGTAATAACACCAGCTGCTTTCGCAAAGGTAAAGTCAAATAAACAATAGCAGCTCAACATTATTCAAAGCCCCATCCCACCAGGAGCTCCAGACCCCCATGACCCATGCCACCCACTGTCTCCCACAGACATGTGCTATTTATCACTGACTACACTCAAGTTCTCATCTGCTGACAGACCTGGAACAAAATTGTGCTCCCCAAAAGTAAGCTACAAATGCAAAACCAAAGAAATTGTATGGCACACATCATCAGACAATCTAATTATTTGGCTGAGACGATGCAACAGTCCAGCAGGAAAATTGCATTTAATTAGGCTGGCGTGAACATTATAACCAGAAATAAAATGAGAATTCAGACAAAAACCACATATGGGTATAATCTTTACATAAAAAATAGCAAATTCAATAGCACAGGTAATTTGGCAAAATGCTATAACCTACAACAAACATAAAGGAAAAAAAAAAATGAAGTTATACTCCACAAATGCACTTTTTCCAAGGCCCAAGGCTGGAAAAATCTGTAAGAATTGTGGATTAGTGGTCAAAAGCTCTTGGAGTCAAGCAATAAGGAAGGGGATAGAAGGGCTCAAGAAAGAAGGCAGCAGTAATCAAGCTCCTAAAACAATTAATCTAATTTATGCCATGTTCATATCTAAAAAGCCTATGTGAAAGAGGGTGGCAAAAATCCAGCCAGATTAAATGGGCTGGTGGCCAACTTTGGCCCACAGGCTAGGCATTCTCACTCGAAATTTCAGGGAAATACAAGGTGAACCTACACTTGGTTTCCCTGTTTTCAGGCTCAAAAAAGGATTTTACTCATAACTTCAACTTCTTGGGAACTACAAAGCATCCTCCTGAGAAATCAGACCTTTCCTCAGCGTTCCTTGGCTCTTACGCAATGATTAGGTTGAAGTACTTCCTCTGGTCCCTATCATCTAAGGTTTTTTGATTGCCTGTCACCGTCCCTCCTCTCTCTCATTTCTCAAGGACAGATCTCACTCCGTAAGCACTGCACAAAATGAGTGACAACTTGAGAACAAAACAAAAAATCAGGACTGAGTTCACAATAACGAAGTACCTTGCCCTGAGCTAGAGTCAGGCTGAGGTTACAGACAGTAATAGGTCACAGAGAAGCTGGCTGGACAGTGGGTGGAGGCACTGCAAAAGGAGAGAGAGGAGCAGTGAATGCAGCAGGGCACTGTGGTCTTGATTTTCTCAGCAGGTAACACCTCTGCCCTCAGAGAAGTTACCCTTACACTTGTGCAAGAAAGAATTTGATCCTTTAGCACTGCCAAGTTCCAGCAAGCAAAGACAGATGAGGTGCTCAGAATAAACCCATATTTTCTATGTACAGTATCCAAGCAACCTGATGACAAATACCGACTGTGCTGCTTTTAATACACAAAGATTGCAAAGGTAGGGAAGAAAAGGAAGGGGAAAAAAAGCCAGCAGAAATGCTGGACTCCCACTTGAAGCTTGAGCCTACTTCAGAGGAAATGTAGCTCTTGCAATAGGATGATACAAGATCAAAGTGTGAGGAACCCAAAAGAACACCTGAATTCACCCAATGAAGAGATGACAAGCTCCAAAAAGTAAACATCCACAAAAATACAGGGGTAAGAAATACCAATTCATTGCTTGTTTATAGAACAGTTACATATTCTATTTCCCATGTGCCAGCATTACCAAGAAGGTGTTTTCTGGAAGCGAAACACATTGAGGAGAAGAATCCACCAACTGAGAAGTTGGAGACCAACCAGTCTGAATCCTCAGAGGTTGGCTCCTTCCTTCCCACCATTGCGGGCTATTGCTGCAGGCACAGGACCAGGGCTCCTGGGCTCAAGCTCCATTCTCAGACTCATTTGCTCTGCTCTTGGACATTCACAAATTTCTCTATGGATTATGGAAATTTCATACTCATACAAAACATGAATATTTAGACAGAGGGTAAAAATGAGTGTTGTTCACACTCAAGATACAAAAACCCCCTAATTTCAGGTACTGTTCTGTCAGGTACATATGACTTCATACAGATGCCTTTAAGTTCCTCTTGATAAATTAGAAAGGTGCGGCTATGCACTTGCTGAGGTTCCCCCTTGTCTTAAAATACACGGTACTTTACTATTGCAAGAGCACGAGTTTGTCATTTCCCTTAAATCATCCCTGGCTTTTAGTGTCAATTCTCATTTTGCACAGCTGCAAATGACTCAGTTGTCATAGGAGACAGATAGACTCATGATTTAATTTACAAATGACTTATTTCTATAAAGTACATTAAAATGATTTTGACCATATAGGTTTAGTATTCCAGTGGTGCAGCTATGGAAATAAAAGAAAAGCTCATAATTTCTCTGAGTAACGAAAAAGAGAATCTCATTTCATAAGAACTATTGGTAAACTGCATCTAGGCTTTCTCATATTTTTAAACAGATCATTGAAGTGGGTGGAGGCAGAGACCACTATGTCAAGTTGAACTTGCTATTCATCATGTCTGATGTTCCACGCAAAGCAATCAATCCTTCACGATTACAAAAGGCATTTTCTATCTGCTACCAAAAATCAAACAAATCTTCAAGTGCTCCTGGAGGTCTCAATGCACGAAGCCAGCTGGAAAAATGTCGTGTTCTTCCTTTGAGATAACAAAACTAGATTAGACTTTGAACCATTTAACTTATCTAAACACTTCACCCTGACCCCTGAGTTAGTTCTAGTAACTTAAAATTCACCTGTTTTCCTCTCCTATCCTTCAATTTCAAAAACATCAGCTCTTTGGAGCTTCTCAGTAGTCACCAAATCTAAACATAACTTGACAATGCAAAACGTTCTTTCTGGCCTGAAAGAACTTTCTCATTTGTGCCAGTTTTGCTAATCCAGGAAATTTAGCCCTTGGTCTCAGATCTTTCAGGATCACTGTTGCACAATACAACCTGATGTCCCAACTGTCATACTGCAGTGCAATGTGCCTTCCTCAAATCCTCAAAACCATATTATTCTTCTTACAAGATCAGCAGTTTACTGGAGGAAATCAGTAAGTAATTACTCATGGTCCATTCTGCCAAAAGCTCATGGTGAAGGCCTGGAAAATTTCCCAGGCGTGAAAACAAAGGCATTTGCCTTATAATGCAGTGGAACATTTGTCACCAAGGTTCCTAATTTCCTCTAACCAGGTTTCAAGTTAAAAGGTGTCAGTTTGACACCATATGCAAAGCTGCTAGGTACCTAGATTGGAAGTTAGCACTTTTATTCCCTACAGACACAAGAAGTACGCATGAAGGTTAGAACAGATGGTGGGGAAGTCAGGAAACGTATGTTTTTAACCGGACACCTTCACACTACGGAATGAAAGAAACCACCTTTCCTCTATCTGTTGATACCACTCTGTTTTGCATGGTTTCAAGTTTGGCAGAGAAGGAGAGTTCATTCTTTTTACTTCCCTGCTCCTCACCAAATAAACTGGTTCTACCTCTCGGGGCCAACTGAGTGAGTCCAATCCCTCCTCTGTTGTTTTTCCATCATCCTTGGGAGGATGTCACGAGCAACCAGGGAGGGAGCTCTGCAGTTAGATGCAGTGCTGGATGAAACTCTCTAGCTGCTTTATAAAATTGTAAACAGCGAAAAATGGGAGTAGAAAAAACAGAAAATTTACCAGTTATTGCTTTATGAGTTTTAACTGCTCAAACACCAATTTAGAGAGAGGCCCAAAAGACATATAAGCCTTCTACTGGGACAGCAATAGTGCAGACCAGGAGACGAGATTTACATTTTTGTCAATCATAAACGTTTTACCTTGAGTGAGACAAAAAAATTCAAAAAAAGGTCTTTAAATTAAAAATTATTATTCTTGACTGATCAATTTTGGTCTGCTGTTACCATAAAATTTCAAGATCACTGTATTGATTCAAAAAGACATCACAGAACTTTGCAGAAATCACAGCAGAATTGCTCCTTTTCTCTGTGCACTGGGCTCTCTGCACAGATTCTGTTTTTACCATATGCCAAAGCCCTTGATATATCACCCTTCCTCTCACCTACAGAAGGAAAAAAGGGTAGTGTGATAAAGATTATCATCACAGTACATTGATGCTAATTCCAGTCTGTGTCTGTTTCAGCCTCAGGAGGCAGAAAGGCAAAGGTAGAAGTGTTACATTCTACATGCACAAGCATCAAACTGCAAAATGGCTTATTTTAGATGAAAATAATGTGAAAGGCAAAAAGTTTCCGTACAGGACTAGAGCATTTCTGCTAACCAGAATACACAGAAAGACAAAAATACTTTTTATCTCTGCATAAGGGTTCATAGAAGTCTGATTCCCTTTCCACAGCCCTGTTCCCAACACACGATAAAATTTCTTGATATTTTAAACAATTATATTTCCTTCATGCCCTACTCAACTTTCAAGTACCCCTAGACAATATCAGAGCCTTTCCTTTGCCACTACTTGGTTATTTTATAAATATTTAATCTTTCCTTGCAATTTCAACTCCGTAGATCATTAACCATTTTCCCCAAATTCCCTCTTCATCAGGATGGATCGTGAATGCTTGACAACCACACACAGCCATGGCTTTAGAAACACCTCAAGAGCAATGCTGTGTTTACCAACTAATAACTAACCTTCTTAATGGCCATAATGGGATTTCAAAAGCAAAACTTCTTGGAAAAATATAACTCATCTGAATGCCCCAGTTGAACAACTGTTTGAAATACGGGTAGTTTTCTGCTGCCCAACAAGTCTGCAAAGGGTTATAAACAACTAACTCCTGCTTCCTCAAGATCAGGAAGCCAACAAGCCACCCTTCCCAGCCTGTAGGTTTGGTTGTGAATTCTGTAATTCCAGGGACATGTGAATGTACAAAACTATGCAAAACTGAGTTCCAAAGGTGGCTTTGCATTCTAGCTGGTATTGCAAAATCTGAAGCCTTCCAGTGGACTAATTTCTGCTGGACAGGAGCCTCCATTCACCAGGAACATATTATCTGAAAGAGGCTCTAAAGCCTAAATTCAGCAGGGTACAGTGCAATCCAAGGACGAGTACATCCCAAATCCTCACAACATGAATATCTGCCATGCTGGGGATTGCTGTGATGACACTGAAACTGGGGAAAGATTTCTTGTTTATTTTTGCCTTGGCTTCTACGAAACTGCAGTAATTATGACTCATAGATATCCACTACAACCACAGGACAAAGATCAAAATGATTTGAAAGTCCCAAGCTTTTTCAATTAGAATATATTTCTGTTCTGAAATTTAAATAACTCTAAAAATCACTTGATGATTCAATGATCATTGCTCTTTTTTTTTTTTTTTTCTGTCTGAAGGGAAGAAAGTGCAACTTAAAAAAATTACTCACAAATATGTGTTACTCATCACTAGCTGGAGGAAAAAAAAATCTATTGATCACATTTCATTGTTACTACAACATGAGTAGCTGTGGACATTTCATTCATAGTTGTATGGAAGCAGACTCCGTTATCATGAGGACTTCTCAGCACATGCTGGTTAAGAATCTTAAAAAATACATGAAGAAAAGGGAGTACAAATTTCTTGACTAGAAATAAGTTTCTGGATGAAGGGTGTTCTGCCTGCATTCAAGAATATTTTGACTAGCTAAAACCCAAATGCATTGTTCACTATATTTTTTTGAGGATTTATTCCCTAGAAAAAGTCATGGCTTTCAATTTTTCATTGCTGCTCCTTGACAAACTAAAGGTAAATTAAAAGTATTCCCTCTGATGCATTAAGGTAGAGCAGGATTCTTTATGCTCCAGTTACTGGAAAGACCAGAGCAGTGGAAATAACTGAACTAAAAAATTCTATGAAATATACAGTTCCTTTAGCTCTGTAACCTGTGCAGCTTTTCCAAAATCCCTAGCTTCAAAAGACTCTGAAATCTCAAGAAGAACAGCAGATGATACTCAGAGGCGACTGTGTTTTAATAGGCTGCAGTGGAGCTATTATGCACAAGTCTTTTTGCAAGCTTAACTGTTTGTTTGACAGGTAATTTCTTAATGTCTGTCTTCAGAAAAGAGCTTATTGCACAGAAACAAAATAAACACCAAACCCCAAAGCCAAGAAAATACAGAAAAGGATTTTAAAAAAATAGTTGGCATGCATTACGGAAGAGATGCAATTCTTGCTCAACACTGGTCACACAAACAGGCACGTTACAGCAAAAACTGGTCTGTGGGACACTTCTTCCTTCACCATTTATTTCTGCCTTACCTGACAACGCCCATCTAAATTGCCCAGTCCAGTCTACGTGTTGCAACAGTTACTGCTTTATTTTGAATCCACTGTTTACAGAATATCTACAGATCTGTTAATAACTCATTGTTCTTTACTCAGGCACTGCAACAATGAAAAAATAACTAGAAGTTGTACTTAAAGAATACAGAAGAGCTGAAAATCACTCTTCTGTGGAGTAAAGGGAAGGGAGAATTTACATAGGGCACATGTCAAGCAGGTAGAAAAATATTATGTTTGGACTTACTGGGACAAAAACTACTATTCCACTTGAAAAGCTGCCTGTCAGTATGTAAGTGGGACAAGGATTTAGGGTATGTATTGATAATAAAACTGAACAAGAGCTGAGGGTGAACACAGATTATAAACTAAGCAAGTGTACGCAGCAACATTAACACACGCAAAGACAGCCGTGATTCTGGGCTGCGGAGGCAAAACCCACCAGCAGGCAGGCACGTGAATCCTGCTCTGCATGACCCAGATCTGACAAGGCCAACAATATCATATCGTCACAGCCACCACCTCCCCAGCACAACAGTGAGACAGAGAAAGCTTTTCTGAAATTAACAAGAGAGACGAGTGAAGGGTTAATTTCTCTCAGAGTGGAACATGAAAGGAGACACACATCAGGAGCTAACACCAGAAACAAAAAAATGCAGTAAGTAGCTACAAAATGGTCACTACGGGCATAACGCAGCTCAGCTCTGCTAAACGTAAAGGCTCAGTCTCCCAAAGAACTCCGCAGGTTTATGCTGTGCTAGTGGAATGCTGACAGGCAACTGAAACACCTGTATTTCCCTGTGTAGAATATCATGCCTCAACTGCAATGAAGAAAGATTAAGTGCACCAAATACATACAGTTTGGCCAAGTCAAGGTTGAAAAGCAATAAAAGACGACTGCATAAATTAATTATCTACAACAGAATAAACATCACAATGGAGAAAAAAATAATAGAATACAAATAGTGCTAATGGAATGAGAACAAATATTTTAAGTATCCGGTAAAATGTTGAAAGCAATAAAAATATGGCTTCTGGGGATGCAGCTGAAACGCAGTCACTTTGCTCTTACTGAACAAGACTAAGAAAAACTCCTGGAAACACATAATGATAAAGCAATTATCTTACTAGACATTCCAGGAGAACTTTCCTACCCTTAACATGCCTCAGTCTACGAGTCTTTGCGTTCCTGAAAAAGAATTACAAAAACCCCCTACCTCAAAACGCAGAACACACGCATGAAATACAGAGAAGAAAAGGAATCACTTTAGAATTAGACTAATTCTTGGTACTTAAGTTGGGGTAGTTTAAAAAGAGATTTTATTTTATGTTTCTTTTAGCAACGTCATTTCATAAGTATGTAGTATAAATAAGGTACTCCTAAGACTATGAATCTATTTGCTAATGATTTGCATCATGCCTGAAGTTAATAAAAATAGATATGAATGAAGCTGGAGAAAAATCCAATAATTTCTTATGTACAGTCACCAAAGGAGCATTTGTTAGTGCTCTTTCCCAATACAGTATCAGGCCAAACAGCTGCAGCTACTAATACACCCTATATGATAAAGAGGAATACAGTGTCTCAGTTTCTTTTAAGAATTAAATCCCTCTACATATGCTTATATATTAAGTACTATACATAAGCATGTAGTGTTATTATATTGTCAAAACTATTCTATATTGTGAAAATCTGCAGGAACTCTAATTAACAGTAAGTTTTCCAATACAAGAAGCCAGTGACCTGCAATATACAAAGCAAGCGGGTAGTATCACAATGACTTTTCAGACATCAAAAGGCATTTAATAGTAATGGCTTCTTATAAGTAGATCGCACATTTTTTTATAATGCAATAGCATTTTCTCCCTTTTGCAGAGCAGGAAACAGAGCTAGAGGCATAAAATGGCTTCCTGAGAGTATTGAACGAAGCCTGTAGTAAAACAAAGTTGCACTATGCACAAGCAGTGCTCCTACTGCTAGCAGCAACAAAAAGGACAAAGACTGAAAAAGAATGAAAATTATTGTTGTCAATTGTAAAGAAAGCATAGAGGAAGAACGTATGGTGAAGTTGCTGCAGACTAGGGCAGGTCAGAGCACACTGCTCTTTTCAAGTCATGCTGTTCAGAAGGCTGTTGTGAAAGAGACTAGATGTAGAGCTTTAAGTCCCTTTTTGGCCTGACTCATTATGAATCACACAGAGCTCAATCATCTATGCACCTCCAAGCCAGAAAAGGTCTTGGCTAAACATATGTTTTGAAACCATACCATTCAGAACAATGTTTTACAGTCTCAAAAAAAGAGAATTTTTTTTTTAAAAAAAGAAATGGATACTGAAAAAAATCAAAAGTACGCTAAAGAAAACACAATTGTTATCCTCAGTCCTCTATAAGACTAAGATCTTCACACCTGCTTAATGAATTTTTGAGTGCTTGACTTCTCCCCAAGTGGCTTGAAAATCCCTCTCTGTTTACAGCTATAAATCTGTCACCTTTCATAAGCACTAAATTTATTTTAAAAATAAATAATTATAAAGACTGCTGTCACAAAACAGGCAGCAATATGTGCCGCATGTCATAAAAACTGATCAGCCAATTTTTAAGCAGCATGGACAGGGATGAGCCAAAACGCCTGATTAAAGTGTTCTACTGCAGTTCCACGTCTCTCTTGGAGACAAATTTCTCAACCCCAAGACCCTTTCACACACACACACAAAAGTTTTTCTGAGAACCCTCCTTACAGCAGGTTCAGAGCACTGAACAGGATTCAGAGGAAGATATTTTGCATATTGTGATACCCGTGATGTTTTTGTCTTTTTGAAAAGGTAAAGTTACAGTTTAAAAGAATTAATTCCAAGTCTAATACAATAATTTATTCTGTTTATATGGCACATGAGGGGATTCTCTTCGGTCATGTTTCCTCTAAGAAGCCTTCCTGTATAAATAAATAATAGCTGGAAACATTCCTCCTAAGTGCTTCTTGTTTATACACTTGTAAAAGAAAGTTACTGACTACACAAATATGCAGAATCTTCAGGCAACTTACTGTGTGGCAAATGCTTTGACAAGCCTACTGGTCCTGTCACCAGAGGAATAGTAAGTTTACACGCTTCATAAGTAGTGACGAAATTTCAGAGAAAAGTCCAAA
>NW_010295320.1:0-2575 GCF_000700745.2 Antrostomus carolinensis
CTGGGGAGGGGTCAGGGCCCCGTGGCAGTGGGTGAGCACAAGGTGGGTGCCCAGGAAAGGTGACCCGCTAAGTTGCCTCGGCAGAATATTGGGAGTGGGGGGTGTTCTTTGGAGGCGAGGGCAGGTCAGAGGGGTTGGGTACCAAGGCTCGTGCACAGCGAAGTCACAGAGTGTGTTTGTGAAAGGCCGAGGTTCATGTCAACTAACGTAGTCATCACAGACAGATATGCAGACGGGTTGGGTACCAAGGCTTGTGCACAGCGAAGTCACAGAGTGTGTTTGTGGTCAACGGCGCAGCTGAAAGGCCGAGGTTCATGCCAACTAACGTAGTCATCACAGACAGATATGCACCTCCAAAGGCTGATTTAAAACCTCCTTCATGGGCTGAATCCGGACTCGTGTTCAATTTCCTGGCAAGTTACAGTGCCAGAAATGGCACGTGTATCTCCCCAAGCGCATCAAACACGAGACCTTCCCTTCTCCGTGACTGCAGGACCTGTCATGGATTTGCTTATCTCAGAAATCCACCATGTTTCAACATACATAATTTGTTTAAATGGGATTATCAGACTAACTCAGATTCAAACAGCTCTTTTTTTCCCTAATCACTAGTGAAGAGAATCCTTGCTTTTTGTTCTGCTTCCTTCATGGAATTAAGGCTGGATAATGGGGTAATGCTAAGTCCATTTGGAATGACCGCCAACACAAACACTGCCAGTATTGCACATGCATCCTGTGTGCACAAAATCAGATCCTTTCTGGACCTCCAGTGTTCTTGGCTTTGCACTTTTCATCCCTTAACTACATGGAACCTTTTTTTTTTTTTTTTTTTTTCCCCCTAGGTACTGACCATGCATTACCTAAATAATGGTTCTGTTAATTAAGGATGGTTTGTGTAGTCCATTGACCTTCATACATTTTATCTGCCATAAGTGTCAGTGAGGTTAGTTCATGGTACTCACCTCACTGGCACCGGAGCATCTTGCAAGCTAAATCTGGAATTTCAGATCAATCAGCTTTGGACATGCCTTCACTCTTAGCAGATGGACACTGCCCTGACTATCTTGTCTTATCTAAGTGACACTGAGAGAAATAACTCAGCCAACGCTGTTCTTTCCTGAGCTATTAACACAGGCAACTCATGTATTGAGCATGTCACAGTCAACCCATGGTCTTCTGAGCTGCTTCCTCTTATTAGCACCCTCCTGGATGCAAACTCTCAACTCCTAAACTCCCAGCAACACCCTTTCAAAGGTCCCTTTCATCTACAACTATTGTGATGCCAATTACTTGAAACAGAGGCAAAAATAAGGAAAAGGATGAACTACAGTGTGGTTGCCACCTCCAGTGCTCAGCCTGTCAAGATACAGGAGTCATTACACTCTTCAGGGGTTCACTTTTTGATGAGACAAAAGTCTGAGAAGGCCCATCCTCTGTGCAGGTGCTGACCTGCTATCCCAGTACCTGCAACTTCTGTGCCTAAAACAAGCTCTGCTGTGTAGCCTTCTGTAGTCCATCAGGGGAATCACCTCTTCTTGAAGGATTTTCAAAACACTACTTTCAAAGTCACTCATTCATTTGGGTTTGTTACACATCCCTAATAACAGTCATTCCTCTATGGTGTCTTCCTGTCTTCCTTGTCTGGACATAGCAGGGACTCACCTTCCACACATCTATTTTCTTCTCTTTAATGGAATGCAGGAAGAGTCCAAGGACAATCTGGAGTATTTTAGATCATCTGCGACCAGAGAGGGAATACCCTTCTACTATCCTCCCATGTGTCCTTCATCTCTACATTCTTATTCTTGTCAACCTACCAGACACTTTTGGGGTTCTGTTGTACTTTGGAAAGACTGCAGCATTTGGTCTATCCAGTACTAGGTCACCCTCTTCAAGGAGGAAAATCACACCATCTCAGCCAAAGCATTTTGTTATTGGAAGCACACGGGAAAAATACTGGGAAAGAACTTCAGCTTCCCAGAGAAGAACAATTGTTCCCTGCTGGGATAAAACACAAGGCTCCTGCATGTCTGCCTCATTATGTGAATTTAGGAAGACTTCCTGTAGCTTCTGAAATGCATCAAAGAGACTCTGAATGTTGTTCAAGAGACGAATATTGTGGGCTATGTCTGTTCAGTAGCTGCTAGACAACCAGACAAACAACTATAAAGAGATCCAACTCCATGCCCTGCCTGTTTTTAGCCACATAGCTGCATGCAGGCAAGCTGGCCTAACAAAGCCTGGAGATACACCAGTCTGGCCAGTGTACTTGGGATCACTGTGTCCTACATGCTCTGGAAAGTATGATCCGGCCATCTGCTACATTCTAATTGCAAAAATAAGAGATATAAAAAGTTTCTCTCACACCTATCTAGCTGACACCTCAGGTGCCATGAGTCTGGGTGTGTCATGGTGCAGAGACAGACATTGCTATGTTCTCTTTGGGCTTTGGGGTGCAGAACAGCAGACCAAGGGAGAATAAGGCACAGCTTATTTTCCTGGGCACAGGGAGCATGTGAAAGAAACCAGGATAGTCCCACCCAAACTGGGCTGTTACCACGTCCTCCCCTGCTGA
>NW_010295320.1:2585-6916 GCF_000700745.2 Antrostomus carolinensis
CTCAGGCTTCGTGCTGTAAAACAGGAAAGACTAAAGAAGCTTCACAGAAGTTTGCTGGAGAGTCTTGGCTTTCCACTGCAGGCGGGAAAGTATGGGGACATCCATTTTATAGGTAATGTAATATTTGTGATGGTAACTCAGGGAATCCTAAAATACATGGGATGTCTGGCAACACCAGCTGCTTTATCTGGGTGATGCTCCCATGTTTGTCTTCAACCATCCCTAGCAGACATAAGGAGTGAAGGACCATCTATACAGACCAGACTGACACATGATGAAGCAGTAATATCCGCAGCATAATGCTGCCCTCATTTTGTGTGTAAGGGTTGGCACTTCCCACCCTACTGGTTCCTGGCTTTTCTTAGCTTTTCATTTCTAGGAAGCAAGTATACAAAGTTCCAGCCCTGAATTTGTCTTTTTACTCATTGTGGTTTTGCTGGCTGGCTGGCAAGGCTTTGATTTGTTTATAAAGACAGCTCTATATTCCAGCGTGAGGACAGGTGTTTATTTAGCAAAGCTTCCACTATCATGAGGTACCATCTCCTGCGTTATGAAGTGCTATCACAGATGCAACCCCAGCACCCCAGTGAGATCCCAGCCTCCTCCTGAAAGAGAGACCTGCCTGCAGGCTCTCCATACAAGGGATTCAGCACTTTGGAACTAAATCCTCTGATTCAGTCCAGAAAACCCCAAATGTGGGGAACTTCTGGGCACTCTGCTGATAGAAGTCTACCCATACATAACTCCAGTGCAATGTGAATGTATTTACCTTGTCACAGATAGGAGGATGCACCAAGAAATAAGCCATATAGCTGAGCAAATTTTCAAAGACTGAGAGTAATAACTATCAGGACAGGAAGATAACATGGCAACACAGTTCAGAGAGTTTGTCTAGAGAAACCTCATAATGTAGTCTTTGGGCAGCAAATTAGACTCATTATTTTTTATGTCAGAAACTTTCAGAGACTGAGAAAATCCTATCCATACCTTATATTTGGGAGTACTTAATATAACGCTATTAGACTAGAGGCCTTGTTGAGTGTGGACTCCTTTTCTTTACATTTCTATTTCTGACCTCTTTTGTTTCCTCTGTCAAGTCCCAACACCACAAGATGATGCAATATTGCATCATCACCGAATACTGAGACCTCTGACAGCAGCCACAAGAACAGGGCTTTCCCCACCCCTTAAGAATAATGAGTGGTCTTAAAGATCTGCTTACACAGAGAAGTACATCTCTCTGACAAACTCATACACATAGGAACAGACAAAAATAGGTATTCAATACAGTAAGAGATATTACGTGAGTTTTACATCTCAGTTGATGTGCGTACGTATGTGGTATGGAGGAAACAGCTTGCACTCCCACCCTGTGCTTTAAATACCTATTCTGAAGTAAGAGACTAAATCAGTAAAAAAGGAGATAAAAGCCTTCAGCAGATGTATCTCAGAAGGCTTCTGAACACCTGCTGTTTCCTGTTTTGAAAGCTTCAGATGTTTGAAGTGAGGGATTTTGTGCAGATTCCTGATCACCAGGAGCACCAACCTAGCAGGAGAAAAGTAAAGAGCAGGTATTTCTTGGAGGAGAAGGGACTAGAGATAGGCAAGATTCCTCTTTTCCTTGTTTGAGCTGTCCTGACTCTGCTCTGCCTACAGAGGTTCACACAGATCATTCTGAATCTGGCCACAAGGCTACTTTCATGCCCAGCAGATCTTAAAAGATTTCCCTGGACGCTTCTCCCTGGGAACCCAAGCTCAGGTAGGACACATATTACAGAGGATTTAACTGCCTGCTGGGATCCCTTCAGAGGAATGCAGCACGAGCCCAGCCTTAATTTGCTCTTCTTATGGATCCCCCTTACTCCCCAGGACCTTCTACTGCTTCCCCAAGCAATGACCCACAACCAGCATAAAAAGGGATGGGCTGCCTTTCCCATGAAATAAAGCTGTGAACAGAGGACAGATCTGCAGGCAACACTTAGCTATCAGTTATATCCATTACACGAGTAGCCACCATACCTAGAACGTGATGCAAAAGCCAAACTAAAATCCAGCTCACTCCTCCTCTGTTTTTTGGCAAGTTATAGCAAGAAAAACTTATTTTTTATACCAAAGTTACCATATGATCGTGCATATGGACAAAGCAATTGCAATGATGTTAACACAACTGATTGCATATTTACATGACCAGTTTATTTTAAATCCTGCACTGAATGCATCATAAAGTGCTTACCACCCAATTAGAAAATTCCAGCCTATAACTTCTGCAAGAAAGGAGACAGATACCTACCATTCCATCAGGAAGCACAACGGATCCCACAATGGTTTTTTTTTCCCATTTTCTTTACATAGGGAAGCAATTACAAAACTGAACGTAACTATTGCTGGGATTAGGTAAACAGGCTCTGGCTTTGTCAGTACAAGACCTACAAAGCTTCTGCATTTTTTTTTTCTCTGCTGGCAATATAGAAAATAAAAAAACAACCCAAACTATTAGATACTATTTCCTAAATTGCAATGAACCCAGTCTGTCAGTGACAATAGAACATTTACATCCCGTTTCAACATATGTCAGTATATAAAGTTGTTGCTGAGCATTTAATGTGGCTGTTATTCTTTATCGCAGTTCTCCATGAAACCACATAAAAACTGATGTTTGACTGCACAGAGGACACAGAAGATACATTCTTCCAACCTCTAAAACTCCCATTTAAGATCATGACAGCAATTCCTTCTCACATTTTTATTACAGCTGAAAAATAAAGGAAATAATTGCATTTTGACTGCACCCCACAAGATTATATTAGCAAAATGATTGCTTCTTTGCATGACTAATTTTGATTAAATCAGCTTCATCTAAATATCAAATTGTGTTCTTCACCTTCCTTCATTAAGCTATGGTATTCCTGACTCTTTTAAAGATCCCCTTTTTTATATGGTAAAATGTGCATTTCAATTTATTATACAGGCTGTTCTTGACTGAAAAAAAAAGATAAAAGACCAACAGATAATTTATGGGAAAGGGTTTAATTCACATTTGGAAATCAACAGGAATAAAATAATGTTAAAATGTGTATTTACAAAGAATACATAATCTATAAGGAGAGCACTCTTGGCAACAGGAAAGTTGGTATTACTCGATTTGCCACAAAAGGCAATAAAGAAAATTGTGCTGTATATAGAGGAGCTGAAGAGTAACTGTAAAAAATTAAACTTACTAAATCCTGAAAAACCAAAGATTTTCAGTTTACCTCCTTCTCTCAAATATAATACATAAATTAATTTATTCTTTCATTGCAAATAACATTACAATGACTTAGAGCTATTTAAAAAATACTTCATACAGTTCTGGTTGAAGTCAACATGAAACATGTCATTTGCTCCAGCTGTAAATTATTCCCTCTATAGTTGTCTTTTGACAAATGATAGTCTTTTTTTATTCAGCTGCTCAAATCTCCCTGTGTTTGTGCATCCCCAAATAAAGTCCACGGATTTTAACAGGATTAGTTGCCAAACTGGCTACACTTGTGTTCCTGGAGTGATCCATCTGGGGATCCAGCCAACAGCAACAAAAGGCTTCCTATTTTGATAAGGTTTTTAAAAAAAATCTCTTTTCAGTATTCAGTAATATACACTGAATATACTGAAATTTTCAGCATTCAGTAATATACACGCTGTGCAAAGCTGAACAACTTTGACCAGTATTACCCATTATATCAGGCAGCACCAAGCACAAAGTGAGTCTTCCCTGTGTTTCCCCTATGGTGCACACACATCCCATGAAGGTTGTTAAAGGGTTTTACTTTGCTTTCATCTTTGTAAAAAGGGGAACTTGAGGCCAGTACAGAGTTATGATTTCTTATAGCCACATTTCAGTGTAATGTATATTCATTTTGAAACCCCATGTTTATCCAAGTTTCTCAATTACTTTCTGCTTCAGGCTGGTATTATGATTCTTAATGTTGTCATGCAAATGATTTTTTTCAAGTTAAAAGAACCCTACTGCTATAATGACAATAACCCAAATTTTTATAATAGCATCTGTATGTGTAACATACTAGTTACTTCCTTCTGATATTTTCTTTCTGTGGAAGTTAATAATGTATACTTAGAAAAATCAAATTAATTTTTACAGTGTTGTGAAACACTCCCTGAAGATGTCAGCATGGCTTTTGGGGTGAGTGTGTGGACTCTGCGCCCTACAGGGTTCACCAGTGAATCTCATTGCAAGATCCAGGTCAAAAAAGGTCTCAGCATAATCATGGAAAGAGTCTTGCTGTTTATGCCAAAAAAAAAAAAAAAAGAGCTGTGCGGATACTAACACTCAGCTC
>NW_010295320.1:6960-7753 GCF_000700745.2 Antrostomus carolinensis
GAAAGAGTGGTGAGGGGGAGTTGTTTGTTTGAATTGGATATGAATGGTTATGCCTGAGCTGCATTTGGAGTCCTGGCACCATAAGGCTGATGAATTAATCCTCCTGCTGTGGGCAGCCTTGGCAAGGCCCTAGCTGGAGTACTACTGTGTCCAGTTTTGTGCAGTGCCTTCCAAAAACAACGTGGCCCATTTGGCAAGAACCCAGAGACGAGCTACAGGAATCGAAGAAGGTCTAAAGGAGCATGGCCTAAAAGGAGAGAGCCAGGACTGCCCAGTCTGGAGATGGGAAAACAGTAGGAAAACAAGAACACAGCACCTTCAAACAAAAACGTGCTGCAAAAAAAGAGCAGTAAGATAAGAGGCTCAGCCTGCAGGAGCAGACATTTAATCAGAGAGCATGAAGACCTTTCTGAAAGAGAAGGCTGCCGTGTGCTAGAGCAGCTTGCCATCTCCAGGGGTTCTAGAGGACAGCTTAGACAAAGTACCTTTGTCCTCACCGTAGTGCACTAGGCTGGACGCGCTGTCAGCAGCGCCCGGCACGGTCCGGGCCAGACAGCCCGGCCTGGCTGCCGGCACTGCCGAGTGGGAGGCCGCTCAGCAGCCGCCTGCCCCCGAGCACGCCGGTGTCTGGGGCCCCCGGGCGATAAACACCTCTCGAAGCTGCTTCCAGAGAGGTTCTGCTGCCCGTCCTGACACCGGCACGGGTCCTGCGCGCCCTGTGCGGGCGGTTAGGGCACACCGAGGCTGCGGTGCTTTACCTAAGGGTGGATATATCCCCCCTCCGGCCCATGTG
>NW_010295321.1:0-556 GCF_000700745.2 Antrostomus carolinensis
CACCCTGACACCCACCCACCAGGGACACCCACCCGGGACACCCACCAGCACCCTGTCCCTGACACCCACCCGCAGCACCAGGGACAGGGTTGCCACCCTCATGTCCTGTCCCCATGTCACCCACCCAGTCACCCAGACCAGAGATGCCACCCCACAGCCCCATCCCCGTGTCACCCACAAGGGTCTGAGCCACCCAGCATGACCCTGTCCCCATGCCACCCTGCCCCCATGTCACCCACCCAGTCACCCAGACCAGAGATGCCACCCCACAGCCCCATCCCCGTGTCACCCACAAGGGTCTGAGCCACCCAGCATGACCCTGTCCCCATGCCACCCTGCCCCCATGTCACCCACCCAGTCACCCAGACCAGAGATGCCACCCCACAGCCCCATCCCCGTGTCACCCACAAGGGTCTGAGCCACCCAGCATGACCCTGTCCCCCTGTCACCCATCAAGGCCAGGGATGCTGGAGGTGACCTTGTCCCCATGTCACCCTGTCCTCATGTCACCTCTTAAGCCCAAGCCTTACCAGGGGGTCACCTTGTCCCCACGCCA
>NW_010295322.1:0-2079 GCF_000700745.2 Antrostomus carolinensis
GCTGCTCTGGGTGCAGCCCAGGGTAGGGTTGACAAGCACCCACATCCTTCTGCCCAAGGCTGGCTCAAGCTCTGTGGGAGACCAGAGAGGTGCCACTTGCTGTCCAGACCTCCTGAGACATGTGCTGGAGCTTTCTGGATCTGTCCCAGTGGTAAGCTGCCTGCAAACACATCCAATATCCCCTCGCCCAGCCCCTGAGCAATTTGGGAATTTCAGGTGTTGTCCCAGGGTCCAGAAGGACCTGAGGTAGAGGAAGAGATTGAAGTTCACTTCAGCCAGCATCTCCCTCTCCGTGGCTGCTCTCTGGACACTCCTCAGGTCCTTGGAAGGTGCCTGAGCAGAGCCCTACATCAGAGGGGCCACCAGCACGTGGCGTGGAGCTGCACCTCAATGGGAGCTGCTGATGTGGAGCTGGGGAGGGGACAGCCCTCACTTTAGGGGCTCACGGTGCCATGGCAGAGACTTCAGTGACATCCTCAAGCTGGAGGCATTGGGTCAAGGCAAGAGGAAGCTCTGCCTTATGTTTCCTGCCCGTGTGGAGCAAACCTCCCCATGTTCAAGCACCTGTGGAGAGAGAGGTGGTCCTGGACCATGGAGAGATGTTTCCTTAGTGCTGCTGTCACTGTGACCAGGAATTACTAGTGGGTGTTTTAATGAGAAGTCCAGATCAGGAATTGATGATGATGATTGATTTAGTGATGCTTGTTTTTTGGGGGGTTTTTTGGGGCTTTGTGGGGGGTTTTTTTGCCTTTTCAACCGTGTTGGCAAATTCAGAGGGCAAATAGCACAAGAGAACTTGTGAGCTTTTATGGAAAAGTGAGTAATGATAATGAGACACTTCTTCCTCTATCTGCTAATGAGGAATGTGCTTTAGGCTTGGGTTTAATTAGAGGGTGCTGTCTCAAGCAATCTTCACAATAACGGAGCTGATGGCAAAGGCGGGAGGAGGTTGTTTATAGAAACCTGCTCCAAGTGAGTCATTCTCCGCGGCGTGAAATCTCTCCCTCCTCACACAGAGCCAAGGTGTCGCGCTGCAGAGGGGCTGATCCTGGGGACCAGCCCACCAGGCTCCACAGCCACAGCACTGAAAATCCAGCCCCCCATGATCACTCTCTCCTCTAATCCTTGGGGTGAACATATGGAGCTGCAGCTTAAATCCACTTTGGTTTCTCATCCTCGTTAGGAAGCTGCTGGGGGCAACCTCCCTGCTTTGGATAGGAACCATCTAATTTCCAGCTCGATATCATTCCCACTTGATTTTTTCCTTCAACCACCATTGATCTTTCATTTAAACAGCTCTTCCCCCACCTTGATGTTCCTCCTCTGATGTATTTATGGCTGATGTATTTATAGGTGGCAGCGTTATCCCTTCCCAGCCGTTGTTTGGCTTCTCCGAGGCTCCTCGCCTTTCCCCTGTGCTTACTCCCTGCTCATCCCACCATGTTTCAGTTGGAGCTTGTTGGCATCAAGCACGGGAGCCCCAACCTTCCCAACTCCACACCCCTTCAAACCACAGCAGAAATAGTGTTGCATTTCATTGTTTTAAACTGGTTTTCTCAGTGGAAATACAACGTGAAGCTGCAGAGCAGCTTTTCGGCTGCGATCTGGTGCCTATTAGTGAAAATAAATCACTTTCCCTGAAGGTTTTACCTGAGCTGACAAATAGAATCTAATCACAGACTGGTTTGGGTTGGAAAGGACCTTAAAGATCATCCAGTCCCAACCCCCCTGCCAGCAGCAGGGACACCTTCCACTAGACCACGTTGCTCAAAGCCTCATCCAGCCTGGCCTTCAACACTTCCAGGGAGGAGCAGCCACAACTCCCTTGGGCAACCTGTTCCAGTGTCTCACCACCCTCACAGTGAAGAACTTCTTCCTAATATCTCATCTAAACCTCCCCTCTTTCAGCTTAAACCCATTTCCTCTTGTTCTGTGACTAACGGGCCTTGGCCAAAGTCTCTCCCCAGCCTTCCTGGAGCCCCTTCAGGTACTGGGAGGCCACTAGAAGGTCTCCCCGGAGCCTTCTCTTCTCCAGGCTGAACAGCCCCAACTCTCTCAGCCTGTCCTCACAGCAGAGCT
>NW_010295322.1:2133-3758 GCF_000700745.2 Antrostomus carolinensis
TGTGGTGTTGGTGGCCCCAGCACTGGAGGCAGCACTGCAGGTGGGGTGTCAGGAGAGCGGAGCAGAGGGGCAGAATCCCCTCCCTCCACCTGCTGCCCACGCTGCTCTGGGTGCCACCAGCCCATCTCTCGCTGGGTTATTTCCATGTTTCCCAGTGCTGCTTTTTAATTTAACTTAATTGAAGTTAGCAGTGGGACTGGAGTGGGCATCTCCTGTAATTCCTGCGTGGTGCAGCACCTTGTAGAGGCAACCAAGGTTTTGAAAAACGCAGTAGTCTGTGAGCAAGTGACAGAGTCCTAAAAAGGTGGGCATCTCCTGTAATTGCTGCGTGGTGCAGCACCTTATAGAGGCAACCAAGCTTTTGAAAAACGCAATAGTCTGTGAGCAAGTGACAGAGTCCTAAAAATGTCCCGTTGACGGAGCAAGGAGACTTTGAGACTGAATTTTCTCTGTTCTTGGCAGCTTTTTACAAGTTCTCACCCTGCCAGTGGCTGCAGCCTGAAAAGAGATGGAGAGAAGGCAGCTGCATCCAGCTGTTGGCAGATGTGAATGCTGTGCCACATCCAGCATCACCAGGCGTGGTGGCATCACACAGGGATGTCTGTGCCCTGGGGACAGAGGTGGGCAGGGCTCGCTGTGCCAGGCAGCTGGCCAGGGAAGCTGCCCTCAGAGCAGGGAGCTGACCTGAGGGTGTGGATGGGTGGGCTGGTGATCCCTGGTTCCTCAGAATAAGGAGCACTGATGAGCTGGTCCTGTTTGGTTGCCTGATGGCACAGAACAAGCTGTTGTCCTCCATGTAGCTGTGGGATGGACACCTGCAGATACTGGCTGCAGAGAAAACACTTCCTTCTTTCATTTCACAACATTTTTTGGCCACAGGACACTTGGGATGGTTTTCCTGGAGTTGCTGCAGTTACTGCTCCTCACTCTGCATCCTGCCCTCGCCTCTGGTTGCACGTGGAGTTGCCATGAGCTTAAAAAAAAAAACCCCAAAAACCAAACCCACTTTGTGTGCAGCCTGGTCCAGAGGTTTCTTATATAACAGCCCTGCATTTTTTCTGGTGAGTAAGAGGAGTTTATCAGTTGGAGCCAGTCCCTGCACTCTGGGAACAGTTCCTGACGGGGCTGAGCTGACTCTGTGGCTTTGCAGCTTGATGATATTAATAGCCCGGTGCAGCGGATGCATGCCAGTCAGCTCCTGGGAGATGTACTGGGATGGGTGAACTGGTTTTGCTGCCCAGAGAGGGTGTGGAGTCTCCATCTCTGGAGATGTTAAAGCCCATCTGGACACTTTCCTGAGATGTTCCAAACCCACCTGGACACTTTCCTGTGCAACCTGCTGTAGGGAACGTGCTTTGTCAGGGGGGTTGGACTGGATGATCTCCTGAGGTCCCTTCCAACCCCATCACCAGTCTGTGATTCATCTCCAGAGGGTGCTGAGCACCCTGAGAAATAGCAGGTGGACAGGTAACCCCTTTGGAGGTAGGTTAGGTCCTCCCAGCTGGGAGAAGAACCCAGCAGTCCTGATGCTTTGGCCAAGGAGTGCTGTGGCATCGCTCAGTGTGACTGCAGAGCTTTGTGCTGCGCTGGCGTCAGCGATGGGGCTGCACCGGCGTCAGCACTGC
>NW_010295323.1:0-721 GCF_000700745.2 Antrostomus carolinensis
CTGGGCTATGGTGTCCCCACGGTGTCCCCAGGATGATGGTGTCCCCAAGACTGTGATGTCCCCATGGTGTCCCCACAGTGTCCCCAAGACTGTGGTGTCCTCACAGTGTCCCCAGAGCCATGGTGTCCCCACGGTGTCCCCATGATGTCCCCAGGGACATGGTGTCCCCAGGATGATGGTGTCCCCAGGATGATGGTGTCCCCACGGTGTCCCCAGGGAAATGGTGTCCCCAAGATGATGGTGTCCCCATGGATGCCCCAAGACCATGGTGTCCCCAAGACCATGGTGTCCCCAGAGACATGGTGTCTCCATGAATGTCCCCAAGATCGTGGTGTCACCATGGTGTCCCCAAGATGATGGTGTCCCCATGGATGTCCCCAGGACCATGGATGTACCCAAGATGTTGGTGTCCCTATGGTGTCCCCAATACCATGGGGGCCCAGGGATGTCCCCAGCACCATGGCGTCATGACCTCAAGGATGGCCGTGATGTCCATGGTGTCTCCAGGACCACAATGTCTTGGCCATGGGGCTGGCCATGGTGTCCCCAAGGCCATAAGGTCCCCAGGGCCATGGTGTCCTCAGGGCTCTGATGTCCCCGTGATGTCCCTGTGGTGTCCCCAGGACAACGATGTCCCCAGGGCCATGGTGTCCCCAGGGCTGTGGTGTCCCCAGGGCTCTGATGTCCCTATGGTGTCCCCGTGGTGTCCCCATGGTGTCCC
>NW_010295324.1:0-7436 GCF_000700745.2 Antrostomus carolinensis
CTCTGCTGACTCATTTTCAGCCAGCTGTTAATGAACACGCCCAGGTCCCTCTCTGCCCAGCAGCTCTCCAGCCACTCCTCCCCGAGCCTGGAGCGCTGCGGGGGGTTGTTGTAGCCAAAGTGTGGAACTCAGCATTTGGCTTTAGCGAGATTTATGCAATTGATTAATGCTGATCTCTGTTGAAAATCTTTGTAAAGCTCATCACATCTCTAACACCTTTCTTGATCTGAGGAAAACCTAAACCACAAGGTCCCAATTTCAAGTTTGGTTTGGTTTTTTTTTGTATCATAGGGGTGGTATACTTACATACCCTTTCAAATTTGAACAGTTAGCAGTAGAAGATCTTGAAGGTAGAGTTGTTTCTTCGTCCTGATTTGTATCTACTCCTTGCTTTTAACTTCCTGTAGGAAATGTAGGTTTCTGTAAAATACTGAAAGTGAGAGTTATCTCTCTGACCTATGATATTTTTCTCCTTTCCTGAGGTTCAGCTATGAGCACACAGTAAGTCTTATTTAGCCAGCCTTATGGGAATGCAGGATTCAGTCTGTCAAAGAGAAATTTTTCACTAAGCAGATAAATTAGGAAGATTTCTTATTCATGAAATTCAGCACACTCTTTGGATGAATCCAGTGTCTCACACAGCCAGGGAATGCTGGACTTCTTGAGTATAGCTTTCACTCAAAAGTATAAAAGGTTTGTCCATGGCACTGTCTTATCTTTTCTCCAGCTGTTGAGTTAACACCGTTTAAGCCCCCCTATCCTCAGGAGAGATAATGGACTTGTCTAATTGTTCTAATGTCATTAAACGTCAAATATGTACATTCTGTTGTAGTTAAAGACCTTTCAACTATCAGTCTAGATGGTAGTGAGTTGCTGAAGAGTACAGACTGGCAGTCCTATTATTTATCATTGTATGAGCATATTAATACTCAGAAGTCCCTGCTTTCCAAACAGTTGGACCTCCTGCCTTCAAGATGAGACTGACATCTCACTGGGATTTGAATTTTCTCTGGGAGGCCACCTGGCTCTTGTTTCATGAAGCTCTTGAGTCTGTGTATTATACAGATGTCTATTGAAAAGCAAGAACCTTTGATCAAGTCAAACAGTCTATGAGTTGAAGAGATTCTCTCAGATTAGCATCTCCTACATGTGGGGCCCTGATAAAGTCCTCCTTGACTATTAATTGAGACTCTATTTTATAATTCATTACATTTGGGATACTGAAAAAGCAACAAACAAACCCCCAACTTCTGCCAAGTGACATATGGTTGTCATCTCTGTTCAGCCTCTAATGCACAGATCAACATTCCTTCTCTCCTAGGAATGATCTTCTCTACAAGAAGATTGCTCTGTATACCTCTACAAGTACTTGAGGTGGTTGCTTCTTTGTCATTGACACAGAAAAAGAGAATGAATGTGATAGGCTGAAAATACTGCAAAAGAGTCTTATGGATATTCATTCTGTACATAATTTTATTTTCTAAAGCTTATAGAGGTGTAGGGCAGATTCTATATCACCTTGTTTTTGCACTGAAGGCACCATCATCAGAACCTTCCAGATTTTATGATATAAGCCTGACTGTCTCCTTCAAATTTCAACCTGAGAATGGTTCTGGTGGCACCTCCACGCTGTGTGTCTAGAGGGATGTGGACTTTCAGACCATCAATTTGTCTGTCTTGTGCCTCTGCCTGTAGTTTCACAATTGCTGTAAGCTAATCGTTGACTTCACTCTTAGGGAAAGTGGCAATTTTCCTCTCTCTCTCTCTCTGACCCATCTGTAGGATACAAGCTCTTTCTTTGTCATGACATTGGCATTCACAAAGTTTTCTGATCAAGCTGAAAATTAACCCTGCATGAATTGAAATGTAATTTTCAGCCAGGATTTAAATTGCCAGGAGCATGGCTGCTAGTGGGACCACCCTTCTGGCATTAGCACTGTCCTATAGTTCATGAACCAATTGCAAAACCCAACTGTGCTTATGTTACACAGAATCACAGAATATTAGGGATTGGAAGGGACCTCAAAAGGTCATCTAGACCAATCCACCTGCTGGAGCAGGAACACTTAGAAGATCTGATTTCTTTATCCAGTCAGAAAATTTGGCCATTCTTTGTGGGATGTCAGAAACTATTTCTCCAGACCTTTGGAAAAATCTATCTTGATACCAGAGGACTCTGTTTGTCATGGTGCAAATGTGATTCCTGTAAAGCACATGACTGTTCATGATTATCCTGACCCTATGTGTGGTTGAAGTCATAGAATCGTAGAATATATTGGGTTGGAAGGGACCTTCAAAGGTCATCTAGTCCAATCCCCCTGCAGGGAGTAGGGACATCTTTACTAGAGCAGGTTGCTCAGAGCCCCATCAAGCCTGACCTTGAATATCTCCAGGGATGGGGCCTCCACCACCTCTCTGGGCAACCATTTCAAATGATCCACCACCCTCATACTGAAGAACTTTTTCCTAATGTCCAACCTAAATCTGCCCTTTTCTAGTTTAAAAGCATCACCCTTCAACCTATTGCTACCTGCCCTTGTGAAAAGTTCTTCCCCAGCTTTCTTATAGGCACCCTTCAGGTACTGGGAGGCCACTAGAAGGACCCCCCAGAGGCTTGTCTTCTCCAGGCTGAACAACCCCAACTCTCTCAACCTATCTTCATAGGCTGTCTGTCCTACATGTGTCAGAGATTTCAGCCCAATCCAAGGCAACTTTAAAGAAAAACTCCTTGTTGCTTTCAATGGCTGTTCAGAAGACAAGCAGAAGACAAAATAAATACTATTACCTTCTTTTTAAAACATGTTTGGGACAATGAAAAATCCACTCGCCTCCTTTAGCTCTTTTCTTTTGAATATGAGCCAAACTGAATGCTTGTTCTGGTAGTTCTGCTCCCTGTGTTTGTCAAGAGTAACCTAATTCTTTCCATCCCACAAGAAATAACTACAATTCTCTGGGATGAGCCCCTGTTGTACACAAATCCCATCCTTTTTCAGTGCTTCTTCTGGCTTTCTGTTTGGATTTTTGAATTAGTGGAAAGAGCTGAGGGGAAGCCAGGACTCCATAGTTTTGGCCACCCTCTGACAGTGAGGTGAAGGACAAAGGCACCCATGGCCACCGCTGCCCAGGAGCTTCTAGAAATTTGCTTCTAGCCTTAGAATGATTCTTTGAGTGTCTATATACAAAGAACCAAAGTTGCTGATGAGCAATCTCATTCTTCTTTTCTATCGTGAGGAAGTCCTTATCTTGCCGGTGTTTGTACAGGAAATGTAAGCAGAACTGATATTTTTCCAGCAATTGAGGACCATCTGTACTACAACAAACTCATCACCTGCCAGATTCAGTCAGAACATCTCTTAGTCCATATGTCTTGTGTATCCATGATAAAGAAGAGATGTATGAGCAGTTTCTCCTCCCTGTGACCTTCCAAACAGTTTGGCATTTAGCCTTAGTGCTGATACATGAATTCTCCAGCTTAATGTCTGTTTTTCATTGTGCTGACCCATTTTAGTTGCAGAGGGTATATTTATTTCTCACCAGTTTTGAAGGACTGTACTTTTTTTAGACATTGCATAAGGAATCTATCATCTGCAAATAATTAAAATTAGGCACTAGAAATGACATTGTTTTGCTAATGAGCAGATGTGTCTACTTATACCAGTGGAAGAACAGCTGTACACATAAAAAACGCTACAACGACCTTAAACCACCATTATGTATTCTGCTACAGGCCTGTAACTTCATTTAGAGATTAAAGGGAAAAAAGTAATCTCTCCATGTAAAATATAACTATTTTTAATTTTTTTTCTTCATATTTCTGTAACTCTCCTCCTGTTATAATTTGAATGAAATTTGCAAGTCTCAGATTAAAGTACTGAGCATCTTTGTCTTGTATGTCAAACGTTATTAAGAGTCCTGATGGTTTCAGCATTATTACAAGGTGTAACAAAAAACAGTAGAAATACAAAATCTATTGTCACCAGGCATATTAAATATATTCAAAATAAAATTACCGACCCCTCAGGGAGCCATTCTTGGTCCAATACTCTTCAATATTTTCATTAATGACTTGGAGGATATAGTGGAGAGGATGCTAATTAAATCCGTGGTAAAGGCATTGCTGGGAGGCTCTTGGAGGAAACGAATAAAACATAGCTCTGTGTTGATAAATTAAAAAAGCCATGGAAATCAATATGCTGAGACACAATAAAGATAAATGTATATTGGTTCATGCAGAACGGAATACTCAACAATAGAAATATGCACCATGTGAGTTGTTTGATAGGAGACAGTGTCGTCTATTGCCTTCGGGTTCTTCTAATTCCTCGTCTCGTCAATGAAATCTCAATGATGAATGATGGGACTTAGTTGACTGATGTCTGGCCCAGCAACTAATTTAGGAGTCCCTTGCCCATAATCACCTCATAAATACCTGTGGTCTATATTTTGCAAAGAAAGTCCTTGCCAGTGGTACTAACCAATATTGCATTTTGAGAATGTGACTTCGTTGTTTTCACGAACTGAAATGCCTAATGTCCTTTCTCTAGAACTAAATGTGCATTAAAAATAAATACGTATCATTAGGCTGTTTTGCGTCCCCAGGAATTTTAGCTGTCATGACCTAATTTGCATATTAGACTCTTTTTTATCCATATAAATTAGAATAGACTTTTTCTGACCTATATTTCCAGTTTAGGAGATGTTGTTTTTCCATATCACAGCGAGAAGCTGAGATTTGACTCTGCATCTTTTTTAATGAAGGGGATTATTAGCCAGTGCAGTGGTTGCTGAGATGGCTGAATAGATTGCTTTATGAAGTGATGCTGAATAAATTCTGGCTCAAGGGCAAAAGTCCTTCTGAGCTCTGATTTCTTCTTACCTTTAAACTATTTTAGCTTATTTATTTTATATGGGACAATGGTGTGTTAACCAGTTCTCTAGAACTAACTTGATCTTTCAGTTTTGCTACGGACAGTAATAAAATGGTTCCCTGAAGATGTGAAAAGTCATGGCATCAGTCTTTTGTGCCATTGAAGATGATCATTTGTCTCATGCTTTGGGAAACATGAACCCACCACTAACCTGAAGGGATTCAGGTTATGATTTTCATAGAATCATGGAATGTTGTGAGTTGGAAGGGACCCACCAGGATGATGGAGTCCAACTCCTGTCCCTGCACAGGACAATCCCAACATTCAGACCATGTCCCTGAGGGCCTTGGCCAAATGCTGCTGGAATCTTGTCAGCCTTGGTGCCATCAGCACCTCCCTGGGGAGCCTGTTCCAGTGCTCCACCACCCTCTCTGGGTCAAGAACCTTTACCTCATGGCCAACCTCACCCTCCCCTGCCACATCTTCCTGCCATTCCCTCTGCTCCTGGCATTCGTTGGTGGCCAGAGAGAAGAGATCAGCGCTTGCCCCTCCTCTTCCCCTTGGGAGGAAGTTCTAGACCCCCATGAGATCTCCTCTCAGTCTCCTCTTCTCCAGGCTGAACAAACCAAGGGACTTCAGTCTCTCCTCATACCCTTCCCCTCTAAACCCTTCCCCAATGTTGTGTCCCTCCTCTGGACACTCTCCAGGAGCTTTAGATCCTTTTTCTCCTGTGGTGCCCAAACTGTCCCCAGTACTGGAGGTGAGGCTGGCCCAGTGCAGAGCAGAGCGGGACCATCCCCTCCCTGGTCCGGCTCGCAGTACAGTGCTGGATGCCCCCAGGACACGGGTGTCCCTCTTGGCTGCCAGGACACACTGGTGGCTCATGTTCAGCTTGCCATTGACCAGAACCCCCAGGTCCCTCTCTGCAGGGCTGCTCTCCAGCCTCTCGTGATTATAATTTTGTTCATGATGCCTGCATCTGCTAAGAACAACTCTGGAAAATGCTTTTATTCTATTACAATCATCCTTGGGATCACTTCTGGGTAATTGTGTAGTTACAGCACAGCTATGTTTGTAATTGAGGAGAGGAAGAGGAAGGGATTAGGAAATGAATCTTTGTTTTAATTCAGGCTTGTGGATTTTTATCTTCTGAAGGAAAATATGGACTTCTCAATGCTTAGGGCTGTCTTCAGTTGCTTTTGAATATCCATGAAGTCCACAAAGTCCCAATAGCCATGAGTATGTGGTGTGAATAGTGGCAGTTGGATTTACATGTGTATTTATAGAATTAGAAAAGAGCAACCTCAGAATGTCTTTTCCTGGAGACTTTTTTTGATGGATTGTTCCTAATCTTTATACAAGGAAAGCAACAGAGTCAAAACAAAGTAATACCAAATATTATTTTCTTCTTCAAATAACCCACTAGTGAATTTACTGTACTTGGGTCTGGAAATCTGAGGCACTGAAGCATGGCATCATTAATCATAGTTTAGGGTGATTATTAGTAGGCTTTTAATCTTTATTTTCATGTATAATTAGGTACAAGAGGTCAAAGCCAACTCTATCCTAAATAATATTTTCAGTCAATGACCGTTTTTCTCTGCCTGCAATTTTCTCTCGCATATTTATAAGAGCATACTTGTCTGTGTTGTGAGAGAGCAGCGTCCCATGAGTTTATCTGCTGATAAAAGCAACTGACAACAATGTTATTTGCATTATCACTAATTATTTTTATTACTAGTGCAATAGCACCTGCTGGATCATAGTAGATTTAGATTCATAGTGTTAACCCGTGCCTAAATTTAGACAAGACATTAGTGAGCAACAGATGAATGAAGAGAAAGGAGAAGGCAATAGCAAATTTCTGGGATTCCATAGCTGAGCTCTTTGTAGTACCTGATTTGAATCTCTCTTTTTCTTAATTAGATTTTATCACATGACCAGTAGCTGTCCAGCTTTTTGTAAGCATCACAATGCAGCTGGTCCATGAAGAAAATAAGCAATGAGGGTCCAACTCAGATGCCTGAACAAAATGTCTTTCATCCACGCCAACTCCTCTTGTGCATTCTACCTGTCTTCCAGTTGTGCTTTAGAAAATGTGGGGCTCTCTTATACCCTGTATCATGTCCTCCCCTCTCTTCTAGACATCTCTGCTCTATGCATTTATTTAGTTTTGAAGACTATCAAGATCTTCAGTCAGATTTGTCTGACCAGCATAGACATGTCAGATGGGATAAAGACTGAGATAAAGCCACCAAAATTTAGGTGTTTCCATAGGCATGGAGTGTCTCAGCTCTCACAGTTTTCAGTGGAGATCTAGTCAACATGATAGACTAGCCCTCAGTTAGGTGTCTATGTTTGATCAGCTTTTGGTCACCTAAACCTGGAAGTTTAGTTCTGGCTGCACCGATACATACTGCTAAAAGATTTCACTCCCACCCTTAATTAATCTAGCCCTGAGTTGTTTTTTGTTTGTTAAGGGCAATTAATGACAAAACAAGGGGAAATGGGTTTAAGCTGAAAGAGGGGAGGTTTAGATTAGATATTAGGAAAAAGTTTTTCACTGTG
>NW_010295324.1:7663-11190 GCF_000700745.2 Antrostomus carolinensis
TCCCTTCCAATCCAAACCATTCTATGATTCTATGATTCTATGGTTTGTTTTTTTTTTAAATAAGGCACCTCTGAAAGGACCTAATCTCTGTTTATGATAGAAAAAGTCCAAAAACTTGTCTAAAATTAATCATTAACTTTTGACTACTTATTGTAGTCTCCTACAATAACTTTAATGCTATTAAGGATTAATTAAGGATGAAAAGCTGAGGGAGCTGGGCCTGTCCAGCCTGGAGAAAAGACGACTCAGAGAGGATCTGATTAATGTTTATAAATATCTAAAGGGAGTGTGTCTAAAGGACGGGGCCAGACTCTTCTCAGTGGCACCAAACAAGAAGACAGGAGGCAACGGGCATGAACTGCAGCGTATGAAGTTCCACCTGAACATAAGGAAGAACTTCTTTGCTGTGAGGGTGACTGAGCACTGGGACAGGCTGCCCAGAGAGGTTGTGGAATCTTCCTCCCTGGAGATATTGAAAAACCATCTGGACAGAATCCTGGTTCGTATGCTCTAGGAGTCCCTGCTTGAGCAGGAGGGTTAGACTAGATGAGCTTCAGAGGTCCCTTCCGACCTCAACCATTCTGTGATTCTGTGAATTATGTATATGTTCACCATTCTATTTGCCTGTTCTATGCACTACTGTATTTTCAATTAATAATTAGAAATAGATTAAAATTCCTCTCTGCCAGTGACATTTAATACTTAAGCTTTGTGACACTCATGAAAAACTAACCTATGTGTTTTTGTGGGCTCAAATAGATGATGCCCTTGCTTCAAATGTCAAAGAGCATTCAAAAATGCATGTAAGCAATGTTATATCTGAGTGAATTAATAAACAACAAAGCATACAGAGAACTCTTCTTTCAAACCAAGTCTTCATTCACATTTCCTAGTTTTGTAAAATATTTGAACTATCTTGAGAAGCAATATGATGCATTTTATAACTATTGAATAATGATGCAAATTAAAAAGCAAAGGGAATTGGTCAGAGGTAGAACCTAGGCTGGTGTACTACCACCCCTTCTTGAGGACAGCTTGTCATTTCCACTAATGAACAAAAGGGAGACCTGATAACTCTTCACAGCCCAAATCTGATAGTGTTGGAGGCCTGCATAAAGTCCCTGATATGCCATAAGGGAATATCTCTGTGAACAACTAAGGGGAAAACAATAGTTATTGACCTACAGGAAATAGTGTGATATTTGTGCTTCTCCTTTACTGGAAAACACCCCTAGCGTGGGGACAAACACAAGATAAAAGTTGGAAGCAGAAAAAAATGGTGGGTATTTTTCTGGATTGAACTTAACACCTACTTCTGTGGAATTACACATTCTGAATGTTGCCCATTTATTTTGTATTGAATTCAAAATAGGCTGGGAAAAATCACAGAATCACAGAATGTTGGGGATTGGAAAGGACCTCAAAAGATCATCTAGTCCAATCCCCCTGCCAGAGCAGGAACCTAAATGAGATCACACAGGAAGGTGTCCAGGCGGGTCTTGAATGTCTCCAGAGAAGGAGACTCCACACCCTCCCTGGGCAGCCTGTCCCAGGGCTCCGTCACCCTCACAAGAAAGAAGTTTCTTCTCAAGTTTAAGCAGAACCTCCTGTGTTCCAGCTCACACCCATTGCCCCTTGTCCTACCACTGGGCATCACTGAGAAGAGCCTGGCTCCATCCTCATGACATTCGCCCTTAACATATTTATAAACATTAAT
This sequence comes from Antrostomus carolinensis, assembly GCF_000700745.2. Lineage (NCBI taxonomy): Eukaryota > Metazoa > Chordata > Aves > Caprimulgiformes > Caprimulgidae > Antrostomus > Antrostomus carolinensis. Next base: position 9,381 of record NW_010295324.1, read on the forward strand.
GAGGTCTCCCCTCAGTCTCCTCTTCTCCAAGCTAAAGAGCCCCAGCTCCCTCAGCCTTTCCTCAGCAGGGAGATGCTCCACTCCCTTCATCATCTTGGTGGCTCTGTGCTGGACTCTCTCAAGCAGTTCCCTGTCCTTGAACTGTGGGGCCCAGAACTGGACACATGCAGAGACCATGCCCAGGAAATGGGTTTGGTGAATGCAGAGGGACAGGAGAGATTTATTCTAGATGGGAAAAGAAGGAGGTGAAGAATATCCTGTGACTATTTCTCTTGTCAGCTTCTAGTTCTTGGATAACATTTACTGGCAGATGCTAGGGTGGCCATACTAATTTAGAGTGGTGTGATGATGGTATGTGAATCACAGAATCACAAAATGGTTTGGTTGGGAGGGACCTTCGAAGATCATGTAATCGAACCCCTCTGCCCTGGACAGGAACATCTTTCTTTAGATCATATTGCTCAAAGCCCTGTCCAACCTGACCTTGAACACTTCCAGCAATGGAGCATCCGCAACTTTTCTGGGCAACCTAGGCCAGTGTCTCACCACCTTCCTGTAAATAATTTCTTCCTTATTAGAATATTCAGTTGGAAGGGACATACAATGGTCATCTAGTCCACTTACTTGACCACTTCTGGGCTGATCAAAAGTTAAAGCATATTATTAAGGACATTGTCCAATGTGGTCTTATTGTGATGGTTTTTGGTATTGCAATGCTGTTAAACCTTTTGTACAAGGTGTCATTAGGGTCTGCAGGTAGTGATGGATTCCTCTTTATGTCTGTCACTGTACCAACTGCACTCCTCCCTAGTGTGTTGAGGTGCAAAGTAAGAGGTGAAGAAGTGAAGAGATGAAGCTGTAGAAGGCCTGGCAGGGACATTTGTTTCATTACAGGATGGTGCTGAGACTATTTCCTTTCAGCCCAATCCCATGGGACCAAAAAAACTGTTCCACCCCTTCTCTCACAAACTAGTTTGTGTGCCTTCTGCATCTCCATTCTTCTCTAATATTTTGCTGAATGAAAGGAGAAAGGCCTTTCTACTCACCCCTGTACAGAAGGCAGTGCAGGTATCACTGCTCCAGCTCTGCAGAGAAGACAGAGGTGTCATGTAGCTGGGTGACATAGGGCAGAGTCAAGTATGACCACACTGAAAAAGGGACATTACTGCTGTGGCAGGTCCTAGAAACTCAAAGATTTATAAAGTTGCTCTTTGTCACCGTTATTTTGGTTTTGTTGTAGCAGCATGTTGGCCATCACTGGTGGCAACAGACAAGATTTCTCGTTGCAGCAAATTGGTGGCAGCAACTCATTCCATTCCCACAAACTGTCATTGCTAAAAGAGTGATGGAGTGTGTTCTCCTGTGTCTCCACCAGTGTTTCTGGGTTATGGCATTAATGAAGAAACTGTTGCCTGAAAACCTCTCTACTTAAAGACCTCTTGTTATTTCGTACAGTGAGTGTTGTCTTGACCATCATCAACAAGTTCATTTATACCAGCACTGGAAATCTTAAGGTAGTAAATATTTTGTAATGTCTTTGTCCTTAGAGATATTCAAAACAGGACTGGACAAGGGCCTGGACCACCTGCTCTAGCTGACACTTGAGCAGGGATGTTGGACTAGAGACCTCCACAAGTCCCTTCCAACCTCAGGAAATCTTTGATTCTGTTTTAACTTCAAAACTACACCAGAAAAACTGTAATCTGGTGGTTTGATGAAGGTTAAAGACCAAACATTTTTGCAGCTGATGGAAATTATTAAAAACATTGCTGTAGCCATGATGATCTAAGCATACGTGCAAGTCACAATT
>NW_010295324.1:11218-12172 GCF_000700745.2 Antrostomus carolinensis
CAAAGTGAATGGGGAAGACCAAAACTATAGTTTCCTCCATGACACTGAAAACCATGAATATTGAAAACTCTCTAAACCTTTTGGTCTATTGACAGTATAAAAAGTTTTCTTTTATATGTACAAGCACATTAATATATATTGTAACTTTCTGAAGAAACTCTTTTATATTTCATTTCTCCTTCCTGCACCCCAGCACCTTGAAAATCATCAAGAACTCTCAATCCTCAGCACTGTAACTAACTTCTTGTCTATTAACATTTTTCTCCTTTAATCATATGCTATAAAGAGTTTTACTTTCCCTCGGCAACTTTTAAGCTGTATAGATGTAATCATTACAGTGAGTGATGACATCAAGCCAGGGTGACATGGTGCAATTGATTTTTACTAAATAATTGTATGATGAGCTGGAAGAAGGAATTTTATTAGTCTTAACTCAGAAAGGATTGATTGGGGAAAAGAAAATGACCAATCAGCATATCAGGTTTCTGCGGGTATAAGAAAATAAATGACAGCTGCAGAAAAGTCTATAAATCACAGGAAAAATTATGATAAAAATAAGAGCTATGAACCGCCCTTTAAAATTTCACTGGGTGACACAGAAGAGTCTAACAGACCTTAGTCATTTATCTCCATTATGCTCGGGATCCTCTGAGAATAGCAAGGTTGACGAATGATGCCATTACATTTTTTTATTATTTTTAAACGGAGAGAAGATAAGGAGTGTTGTATAAGTATTGCTTTCAAGTTATTAGAGGGTTGAGTCTTCAAAAGAAATCCCTGATTTAGCCAATAAAATAAAATGAAGTGTATTTTGCTTTAGCCCTCTGTAGGTAATATATTCAAAAATCACCGTTTTGAAACAAATGTGCTTGTTTGCAATTAATTCTTAATTTCTAAAGGAAAAAAAGAAAAGTGTAGTACTGAGAAATGGCCTTGGAAGTGTTCAAGGTTAGG
>NW_010295325.1:0-522 GCF_000700745.2 Antrostomus carolinensis
TCACATCTCTGGGTCTTGTATCTTGGGTGAGATGGGAGTTCTGGGCATGAGGATCCCCTCATTGGGGTCCTGCATCCCCCTTGATGTGCTCCAGGGTGGGTGTGGAGCACCCATAGGTGCTGGGCCCCTGCAGAGATCTCCACAGCCAGGACCAGCCCCAGCACACGTAGGGACCACCCCGCTGGGGACACTCAGTGCTGTTACCCCCGTCCCCAGAGCACTTAAACCAGGCAAAGCCCCCGTTGGCCAACACAAGGTGGGAACCTCAGCGTTACCAGGGTTCACCCACCGTGTCCACCCCACACACTGAGTCCTGGGTGGCTTCACGTGACCCCTGCAGAGGGCCATGTCCTGGGGTGCTCCTCACCATCCCGGTGGCACCCACAATTACCGGCTTGTGCAATGTGCTGGGCTTGCACATTCCTTCCAGGGCTGCTCAGGGCCGGGGTGGCTCACCAGCCTGGCAGGGACTGGTTTCTCTGGCACGGTGTGGTGGCACAAGTGGGGACCTGGATGTGGCTC
>NW_010295325.1:550-3257 GCF_000700745.2 Antrostomus carolinensis
TGAGCAAGCGGGAGCATCCCTGCTGTGGCTGTGTCCAGCAGTCTCAGCTCTTCCCTCTCTGCCTGGTTGCTTCAGGACCTTTTTCTCCTCCTTGTTCCCCATCCTGACGTGTGCTGCAGCCCAACAGACCACCCCACACTTTGCTCCTGGGGCATCAGGACATGTTTTGGGAGGGATGGGCTTGTCCTGGTGTGACATAACTGCTCTTATCTGGTAAGGGGTAGAGCTCAGCCCCACAGGACTCGTGTCTGTGGGTGTCTCAACGCAGCAGCCGTGCCCTCAGACATGAGTTTCAACATCCTGACATCTCCTCAGGTTCATAATTGCCTTGTTTGTTTGAGGTGAGGACCTTCTCCTTCAGCCAGGGCTTGATAGGCATCAGCACCCCGAGTGCGTCCTTCGTCTCTCCTAATTGTAGGTAATTAAGAGCCGGTTGTCTAGTAATGGGCTTGTTATGCAGTTGGACCTTCATAGTTAGATGGACAATTCATCTGGTCTTACGTATCTGAGGTGGGTACCTCACTCCAGGGATGCCAGTTTCTCTCCACTGATGATTGAAGGAACTTGAATGACCTCAGACTTAATGTCCCATCTTACAACCTCCTGTGTCCCATCAAAACCCTTAATGGTCCATCTTCACCAGCAATTTCCTCATCCTCCCAGTGATGCAACTGTCAGCCCGGGCTGAGAGCGGCCCCGTTGCTTCACTGAACATCCAACAGCCAACGTGTCTGCTGAGCCCTCACATCCAGGAGCAGCTCGTCCTCCTGGCAGCCATGTGTATCCAAGTGCTTGAGCGGGGTTGGAGATCTCTTGACCTCAGGAAGGTCTCTTGATGTGGAGCTGTGGCTCTCTCAGTGGCGTGGAGCTGCTTCTGACACTAGTACCAGCTTGTCTGGAGTTCCTGGAGCTCTGGTGACATTGCTCAGTCCCCCCTTGGCTCAGGGCTCTCTTGACCTTCAGCCTTGGTGGTGGAACATGAGAGATTTGCTGCCTGGGAGTCATCAACCAAACTTTCCCACCCCAAAGTGGTGTTTTGCTGCAGCCACGGGGGAAGGTTCCCACCCAGGGATGCTTTTGGGTTGGAGGAATCCCGAGGACGTTGTGGTGGAGGGTGTCAGCTGCACCCAACCTGTTTGCAAACGTGTTTCCTGCTCTCCAGGGTGATGGAAGGGCTTTCCTGAGCCTGCTGAGTTATCTTCTCATGTCTTCACACTTCTGTGCCCCACAGCTGTGGTTGCAACAGCAGAGAGGACCCATCATGAGCAGGAAATGCCTTGGTGGCCTCTGCCATCCTGGCTCTGACGTCCCACCACCGCTCCCCAGTCCCTGTCCCTTTAGTCACTGCCTGTTGGGACAGTCTGTCTTGGAGAAACCTGCTGGGTTTGTTTAATTCCCTGACTGGAGCATCTCACCTGACCAGCCGTGGGCTGGCTCAGTGCAGGAGCCCCAGGACCTACAGGGGGTTTCTGCCTGGGACAGGAGTCTGGTGGCATTCAGCTGAGCTCCATCACGAGATGTTTCATTAAGCAGTTGCTCTTCTTCCCATTTCTCTTTGGACAAAGCGAGGTTTGAAGTTCAGCTTTTGTGCATGGGCTGTGGGATGGAGCTCAGAGCTTCCAGCTCATGGGGTTGGGACACCAGTGCCAGAGCATTGTCCCATCTCAGCTCAGCAGCGTGACACTGACACTGGTACCAGCTTTTCTGGAGCTCCTGGAGCTCTGGTGACATTGCTCAGGCCCTACTTGGCTCAGGGCTCTGCTGCCAGCTGATGTTGAGCTCAAGAAGCTGTTAAATCTTCTGAAGATGGTAAATGTTGGTTTTTTTCCTTTGTCCAAATGCCCATTTTCATAAAATTTCAAGGACTGTGACATTCCCTGGGGGGTTGCAGGAGGTGACAGCAACTTCTGCTTAATATCTTCTACTCAATAGCTTCTCCTGGTCTTCATGGGCAGAAGAGGGGAGGAGATGAGGTCGGTGTTGGGATGATGCTTATGTGATTTCTGTTCCCAGCCATCCTTTGAGGCTTATTTCACCGAGATCCTCCTCTGCAAGAACGAGCTCAACGCCACCCTGAACAACCTGTCCCACTGGATGAAGGACGAGCACGTGGACAAGAACCTGGTCAGTGAGAAGCTCTGGGCTGAGCTGGGAAGAGAAGAGGGGGAGATGAATTAGGGGTGGTGGGGGGCAGAGTTGGGGTGTGCTGGGCTGAGGTAGGGCAGGAGGTGGTGGGAATGGTGCTGAGATCGTGGCTTTTGTGGCAGGTGACCCAGCTGGACTCTGCCTTCATCCGCAAGGACCCGTACGGGGTGGTGCTCATCATCGCGCCCTGGAACTACCCCATCCACCTCCTCCTGGTGCCCCTCATCGGGGCCATCGCTGCTGGTGAGCCACAAATGTCCTTTGGCCAGGAGGATCCAGGCAGTGCCGGGCACATTGTCCCCAAACTGGGGTGGCAGAAGGGCTGGCTGTCACCATGTCACTGCTCTGATGTCCTCTCCATCTCCTCTCCCCCCAGGGAACTGTGTCATCATCAAACCCTCAGAGACATCCAAGAACACTGAGAGACTCATTGCTGAAGTGCTGACCTGTTACCTGGACAATGTGAGAAGCTCTCCCTGTCCTTGTCCCTGTCCCTGCCCCAGGGCCATGACATTCCCAACCCTGCCTTGCACCAGCACCACACCATCCCTGGTTTCAGGTG
>NW_010295326.1:0-1131 GCF_000700745.2 Antrostomus carolinensis
TGTTCCCTCATCCAGGTCATTAATGAATATACTGAACAGTACTGGTCCCAGTACCGACCCCTGAGGGACTCCACCGGACACAGGCCTCCAACTAGACTCTGTCCCATTGACCACAACTCTCTGGCTTCTTCCTTTCAGCCAATTCACAATCCACCTCACTACCTGATCATCCAGACCACACTTCCTCAATTTAGCTGTGAGGATGCTGTGGGAGACGGTGTCAAATGCTTTGCTGAAATCAAGATAAACCACAACCACTGCTCTGCCGTCATTTATGGTTGGTTCTGACATCAGAACCAACCATAATCTATGGTTGGTTGATGCTCTGACATCACCTGGTTATGTCCTCCTAAAAGTTGATATGCCCAGAGATAGCACTGAGGATATGTTGTTCCATCACCTTTCTAGGGATGGAGGTGAGGCTGACCGGTCTATAGTTACGTGGGTCCTCTTTGTCCTTTCTGAAGACTGGAGTAACATTTGCTTTCCTCCAGTCCTCGGGCACTCCTCCTGTTCCTCACGACCTACCAAAGATGATGGAGAGTGACCTAGCAATGACTTCTGCCAACTCCCTCAGCACTAGCTGGTGCACTCCATCAGGACCCATGGATTTATGGATGTCCAGGTTGCTTAATTGATCTCTAACCCAGTCCTGTCAACCAAGGCAAACTTCTTTATCCTTGACTCTCTCTGGGGCTTTAGGGGTCTGTGGCTCGGAAGGACACTCTCCAGACAGAGACAAAGACAGACAGAGACAAAGAGGGCATTCAGTAACTCTGCCTTCTTTGTATCCTCTGAATGGATACAATGGACAGATATGGACAGATAAGCAGGACACTGAGACAATAGGTGATCGTTTGTCCCAACATTTTAACATGAAAAAGCTCTTGGTTTCACTCTTTTCCTAATTTCCGGAGATCTTCACTATCATGTTTACTTCTGCTACTGTGAATCAACATCACTATAACCATTTCTGACAGTCTCACTTTTACTAGAGGCAGCACTTTGTGGGAAAAGGAAGGCAAAGTGAATGCAGTTTTCCAATTCTACTTTTGTATTTCAAGAAAAATAAGAAGAACAAGAGGACATCAGCTAGTCTATAATGCTCTGTAGGTGCCATCCAGAGGGACC
>NW_010295327.1:0-692 GCF_000700745.2 Antrostomus carolinensis
GGTACCTGTGTGTGGCAGAGCTGGACACGTGGCCCTGCTGCTCCTTTTCCTCTTGGTCCTTGTGCTGCCACACTGTTTATCTTCAACTGAAACGAAGAGGCAGCTGATACCTACATGTGCTGAAGGTGATCAGGAGATGTGGAGATGAATGGGATGGAGGTTGGCTGCTCCAGTTAAACCAGCACCATGTCCAGGAGGTGACCTGTCAGTTCAGCAGTAAGTGGCAGAGATAAGGAGTGGATTGAGTCACTGATGTTTTCTGGAGTGAGCTCAGGCTGTGGGACAGGCTGTCCATAGAATCACAGGATCCCAGACTGGTGGGGTTGGAAGGGACCTCAGGAGATCATCCAACCCCCCTCACAAAGCAGGGTCACTACAAGAAAGTTGTTGCTCAGATGAGGGATCTTGGAACTCTTCTTCTGTGAAGATGTTGATATAGTGGCTAAAAAACATATGAAATGTTAGAGAAGAGGAAGGACGGTCCCACACCACATCCTTGTCTCTAAATTGGAGAGATATGGATTTGAAGGCTGGACTATTTGATGGATAAAGAATTGGTTGGATGGTCACAGCCAGAGGGTTGTGGTGAACGGCTCTATGTCCAGGTGGAGGCCAGTGATGAGTGGTGTCCCCCAAGGGTCAGTCTTGGGACCGAAATCCATCAACATCTTCATCAATGACCTGGATGGTGG
>NW_010295328.1:0-2049 GCF_000700745.2 Antrostomus carolinensis
TTAAATTGTTACTAAATTAATAAAAATTTGCCAAAATGAAAAGAAAATTTAATAATTTAAAAAAAAAATTAATTGTTAATAAATTAATAAAAATTTGCAAATAGATTGAAAAGAATTTTTAATATTTAAAAAAAAAATATTTTCATTGTTAAAAAAAATAATAAAAATCGGCAAAGAAATTAAAGATTATTTTTAATTAATTTTCCTTACAACTCAACACTGCGGGTGTGTAAGGCAGGTGTAAATTGCACTGAGTGTGTAAGGGGTGTGTAGGTTGTACTGGGTGTGTAAGGGGCGTGTAGGTTACACTGGGTTGTACTGGGTGTGTAAGGGGTGTGTAGGTTGCACTGTGTGTAAGGTGTGTGTAGGTTGTAATGGGTGTGTAAGGTGGGTGTAGGTTGCATTTTACGTGTGCAAGGTGGGTGTAAATTGCACCGTGGGCATGTGAGTCATGTGTAAATTGCACTGAGTGTGCAAACAGGGTGTAGGTTGCATTGCGGGTGTGTAAGCAGTGTGTAGTTTACACTGTGAGTGTGCAAACAGGGTGTAACTTGCACAGGGCAGGTGTGAACGGCTGGAGCTCACGCCCCGAGGTGTGTAGGTTGCACTGTGTGTAAGGTGTGTGTAGGTTGTAATGGGTGTGTAAGGTGGGTGTAGGTTGCATTTTACGTGTGCAAGGTGGGTGTAAATTGCACCGTGGGCATGTGAGTCATGTGTAAATTGCACTGAGTGTGCAAACAGGGTGTAGGTTGCATTGCGGGTGTGTAAGCAGTGTGTAGTTTACACTGTGAGTGTGCAAACAGGGTGTAACTTGCACAGGGCAGGTGTGAACGGCTGGAGCTCACGCCCCGAGTGTGCAAATGGGTGTAACCAGCAATGTGAGTGAGTAAACGGGGAGTAGGTTACACCATGAGTGAGTAAACAGGGCGTAGGTTACACCGTGAGTGTGGGTTGCACGGTCAGTGTGTAAAGTGGGTGTAAGTTGAACTGTGAGTGTGTAAGGTGTATGTAGGTTGTGCTGGGTGTGTAGGGTGTGTGTAGGTTACACTGGGTGTGTAAGGAATGTGTAGGTTACACTGTGTGTAAGGTGTGTGTAGGTCACACTGGGTGTGTAAGGTGTGTGTAAGTTGCTCACACCTATAGCAGAGGAGTTACAAGTCCATAGAGGTGACACCTGGGTGTGGCCTGGGCTCTATAGATGCTGCCACACGTGTTCTATAGGTGCTGCCACACACATGCTCTATAGGTGCTGCCACTTGTGCTCTATAGGGGCTGCCAGGTGTGCTCTATAGGGGCTATAGAGGCTGCTCTGTGTGCTCTATAGGGGCTGCTGTGTGTTCTACAGGGGTGCCAGGTGTGCTCTATAGGGGCTATAGAGGCTGCTCTGTGTGCTCTACAGGGGCTGCTGTATGTGTTCTATAGGGGCCACGTGGGGTGTGCCCTATAGGGGACCAGCAGGTGTGTGTGCATCCAGCCGGGGCTGCTCTATAGGGGACGGTGTGTGCACGGCGGGCCGTGCTCTATAGGGGCTGATGTATATGTTTACGTGTGTGTGTAGGTGCAGTGCACAGCATGCTATAGGGGCTGTGCGGTGTCATCTATGGGGGGGGGAATCTATAGGGCATAATCTATAGGGGGTGTACTCTATAGGGGATGTAAAACATGTGGGGCATAATCTATAGGGGGTGTACTCTATATAGGGACTGTCAGACAGTCCACAGTGAGTGTAATCTATAGGGGATGCGGGGTATGTCGGGGGGAACCTATAGGGGATGTGCTTTAGGGAGGATATAGGGCATGAGGGGCATAATCTATAGGGGATGTGCTCTATAGGAGATGTGGGGCATAATCTATAGGGGGTGTACTCTATAGGGGACACAGGGTATGTGGGGCATAATCTATAGGGGATGCACTCTATAGGGGACACAGGGTATGTGGGGCGCACTCTATAGGGCACACCCCCTATAGGGGATGCAGGGTCTGTGCATTCCATACATTGGCCATCCAGCAATCCACCCCCTATGGGGCCAGATCCACCCCCCACCGCCA
>NW_010295329.1:0-8085 GCF_000700745.2 Antrostomus carolinensis
CAGTGATATCCGAGGATGCTGATGAGCACCAGTAAAGTACACAAAATATAAAAAAATGATATTAACTATTCTTCTGTCACATAAAACTGAGAGTGTGAACCAAGAAAACAACTCCGACACGATTGGCACTGCAGAGCAGTGGGATGCTGAGGAGGAGAAACGTGTGGTGAGGAGCGAGTTGCTCCGGTGCAGCTCCGGGATCCGGTGGGATGGGACCATCCTCCATCCCAGGGCGGATGCTGCGGCGGGCACAGCGTGTGTGGTGGATTGCTTGATGGAAAGAAAAGCTCTGGCCCAATTTTGTTCACACTCTGCCAGAGGGTGTTGAGGTCCCCCATGCCCCTAGTGTTCCTCAGTCACCACCTCATCTCCCAGGGCTTCATCCAGAGCGTTTTCCCTTCAGCCTGGTCTGATACCAGAGGATCCAGGGAGCAGTCAGGGATGGGGCAGTCCCCTTGGTGGTCTCCACGAGAGAATTTATTGGCACTGGTAACGGCAAGCTTCAAGGCTTAGCTCACAGCGTTGTATGTAAAACGAGTGGTTAATGATTGAGCCTGACCTCCCAAGGAAGGGGCACGATACGTTTTGAAAATTGCATTAAATGAGACATATTGAAATATTGGTGTTATTTTCAGGAACTGATTGATTTATTTCAGACCAAAGCTGCAGCTCTAGGCTTACTGAATTTTTTGTTTGATGTTAACAGGATACTTCTCCGTTAGGGTTCCATCCTTCTTTTGGATCAGGATATAGACCAAAATCCATCTGTGTGCCACCAGAGATGGGATCCAACCTTTCCCATTTCCTTTCATGTCCTCTCTAGTTGTGACACTGTTACCCTACCGAGCAAGGACAAGTGTCCCACTTTTATATAAAAGAGATTTACACACAAACAAGACACAGCTTTGAAACCCCTGGCTCTGAGGTCACCCAGCTCTGGGTGAGGCAGAACCTTGGTCATTTCTAGATTGATTAATCCCAGCGTGGCTCTAGGGATGGTGAAGGAGTCCTCGTAGTGACAAGAAGCATCTCCTTACCCTGCTCACTCTACGGCCCTGTTCCTTGCTAGTCTACTTGATAGTTTATCCAGAAATATGTGTCAGTACAAGTATCCTCTGTCCTTAAAATATATGCTAGCTAGATGTCTGCATTGGAGAACCAAAGTCTAATTTGGGAGGTGCTGAGGTGAGAGGGTCACCCTGAGTCCCCAAAGCCCACATGTGAACTAGCTGGAGTCACTGAAGGTGTTGAAGGGTGCCAGGTTGGTTTTGATACTACACAGCAGGTCTTCTCCTGTGAAGAAGGTGATTCAGTGAAAGGGTTCAGTGAGCATCACTGTGGCCATGACCAAGCATAGGTGTGGGCCAGCTGATCCTCATATCTGCCTGTGGGTAACCATCAGAGCATGATGTGGGCCAGCTCATCCTCGTCTCTGCTGTTGGGTAACTATCAGAGCATAGTGTGGTCCATCTCATGTCCTCATCTCTGCCTGTGGGTAACCATCAGAGCATCACCTCTGCCTTAGTTTGAGGAGTCCAAAGAGGTTGTGTGTCCCCCCATGTCAGAGTTGGTCCAGACAGCCACGTCTCTGCAATGGCTGGCAGGCAGTCACTCACACAGAGGAACAGGATATTGTATTAGTGCCCAAGAGCAACAGCTCTTTGGGAAGGCTCATGAGCATCTGAAGATTCCAGCTGGACATTATTATTTATGTGCTCCCAATCCTTGTTGCACAACAGGAATTTCTTGGGCTGGCGATGGCTGGTCACCCCCCTCCCCGCTCCCATGCTGACCCTGAGGCACCACAGACAATGCAGCCCACCGAGATTGATCCTCAAGGGAAAACACTGGAGCACATTCAAGCAGCGCAGAGGCCTTTCTAAGAAACAGTTATGATTATGGACAACAGCTGGGCTCGGAGGAGAGCTTTGCCCGCAGAATTCAGAGGGAGTTGCTCCACCAAACTGCCATTATTTTATGCCAGATCGATCTTTCCGTTGAAAATAAGAAGAGATGAAAGGCAGGCAGGCAGTGTGCTGACATTCCCTGTGCAACAAGACCTCGGAGAGTAAAATATGCTATTTAGTGGCCATCCTTGTGCCTTCCCACACAGAGACCACACCAGCTCGGGTCACACTCTGGTAGATGGACAGGGGGAGCGATGGCATCTCGTACTCCACAGACTTTCCCGTCTCTTTGGTTCAAACTGGTATTTGCCTTCCCATCACCCTACCCACGTGCTCGGCCCCATTTCCCAGACTATTTGTGGAATGAAATATTGTTGCTATCATGGTTTACATGTTAGGAGAGAGGGAATGAAAAAAAGGGAGGTAGGGAGTGAGGGAAGCGAGGAGGGAACAAAGACAGCATTGTTATCTCTTCCAAAAAACTGCAGACACTTATTGAAGGCAGAATGACTAGCTGGGGTTGTGGTTTGCTTTTACATATGTGTTTAACCTCGTGAAATAGTCAACAGCCTGGAAAGAAAACACCACACTCAAAGGCAGAGGCTGCCCCAGGCTCCCAAACCCTCGCCCTGATTTTCCAGTTTGGGGTGCTTGGCTGGAGTCCAACCTCGATCCCTGGGTTCAGTGGGGGGAAAGGGTCTCCCATCCCCAGGCATAGGCACCTTACCACTGTCCAGGAGGAACAGCACGTTGGGCTTATCAGGCTCCTGTCTTATCAGTTCCCAGCAGATGCTACAAGACGATTTGTCATCTAAACCTTGGCATGCTTCACCCCAACCGAGCAGCCACAGGAGCCAGGAACTGGGGAGAGAGAAAGAAAGAGAGAGAGAAGGAAAGAAAGAGAGAAGGAAAGAAAGAGAGAAGGAAAGAAAGAGAGAAGGAAAGAAGGAAGGAAAAAAGGGAAGAAGGGAGGAAGGGAGGAAGGGAGGAAGGGAGGAAGGGAGGAAGGAAGGAAGGAAGGAAGGAAGGAAGGAAGAAAGAAAGAAAGAAAGAAAGAAAGAAAGAAAGAAAGAAAGAGAGAAAATAAGGAGTGGAACAATGCAACAAAACCCCACAAATTCTGCAACATCAAAATGTGAAGGAGAGGGAGAGCACACTATGCTGCCAACTTTCCAGGGTTTAGAGCAGAATCTTTCCTGTGGTACCACTGCTCGTGATGAAGTTCGCCTGACACTTCCCATCAGGAGGCTCTGCAGTCACTCGTGCAGAGCTTTGCCAGACTTGATTCAATTGGGCTGAAATTTCCCATGTTTGGTATCTGCCTGAGGCAGAAGCTGAGGGAACAATCCAGTCCACACGGCACAGCCATTGCTGAGAAGGAGAGTACAGAAAAACACTGGCTATTGCTGTTAAAAAAAGAAAAAAGACTCGATTTCCAATTATATTTATTTTATCTTAAAAAGAACAAAAACCCAAACAGCAAGTCAATTTCCAATTATATTTATTTTATCTCATTGAGAAGTTCTTGCTCTCCCATGATGTGGAACAGATGCTCAGCATTTCCCAAGAAGCAGCTCTGGTTGCACAGATATGCCTTTTGCTTTTTCTGTGGAAATCTGCCCCAAATTTGATTGATTTCAAGTGTCTCTGGAAAAAAAGAAAAAATATATATATATATTTAAAAAATCACAGTTTATAGATCAGCCAAGAACATCTCCCTTCCTGTGGGTCCCAATCCATCCTTTCCTGCCTCTTCACACTGTGCTGGCTGCAGGAGGGGACAGGAGATGGATTTGGGGACGGGCAGAAGCAGGAGGGGACACAGAGTGGGGAGGGGGTAGCGGGGAAGGATGAACCCAGTAGTGGGAGCATTACATGAGGAAAGTGTATTTTAGGGGTGAGAGGAGGATCTGAGACTGGAGCCCAACAGGAAAACACCACAGGAGGTGAAGGCTCTTGGATGAGGACCTCGGAGACCCGAGGAGAGGACCTGACCGGGGTGCTGGGGTGTGGGCAGGATGGGTACAGACCCCAGCAAGGCATCTGGAGGAGGCAGAGCACGGGGAAATGGAGCATGGTCCTTTAATTGGTTTGGGTGTAACCAGATTAACCGAAGGGCCTGAGCATCATGCCCACTCAATTTTCCCCTTTCTCTATCACACAACCCATAGTAAGAGCTATATTTAGCTTTCTCATCGCTAACTACAGGGTGTCACTGGCTTCTTCTTTCCCCTCCAGTGATTCAGCCGAGTGCAATTGTTCAGTCAAGTGGAAGTAGGAAAATGTAGACACGGCAGGGAGGGGGGTGGCCCGTCCCCTCCTGCAGCCCTGCCCGCGCTCCTGCCTTGCCTTTGCCTGGATCCCCATTTCCCCCCTCCCAGACTTGGCTCTGAGCCTCCTGCACGGACACGCTGCCACGTGGCTCTGCACCAGGCCACGGCGGGGACAGCTGTGACAGCATCAGCTGGAGAAGCTGAGAATTGGGCAGAACAAGGCTTTGAAGTCATTCTCACTCATTTTGATGAGAAAGTCCCTCCTGAACTCAAGGAAATCCTCGCTAACTACATTTTCATTGAAATCATTCTGTTTCCACAAAAGGTTTTGATTTCCATGCATCAGCATTTTTCAACAATAACAACAAAAACAAACAACAAAAAAACCCACTTTGTTGAAAAATCCTTCCTCCCCTGGAAGGACATCTCCCAGCTCCACCACGTGCCCTTCCTGGGTAGACAGCTGCAGGAGGGGACAGGAGCTGGATTTGGGGACGGGCAGAAGCAGGAGGGGACACAGAGTGGGGAGGGGGTAGCAGGGAAGGATGAACCCAGCAGGGAAGGACATCTCCCAGCTCCACCATGTACCCTTCCTGGGTAGACAGCCCCGGCTCAGCCCTTAGCACACCCCCCATTCCAGGGACTGAATCCAATGGGGGTTTGGACTGGATGATCTTTTGAGGTCCCTTCCAATCCCTAATATTCTGTGATTCTGTGAACCCTGACACATCAGAGATTGCTTAATTGCTTCACCCTCATTAATATTTGCTGGGGGTGCTTAACAAAGCCCCGAACCACAGAAGCCCCCATTTGCAGTGCTGGAGAATAAGCAGCCTGTGTGCTGGGACCACCGGCCATAAGGGCTCGTGGCCATTTGCTCCTTTTCATCTGACTCCAGGAAAGCGAGAGGCGGCTGAAGGAATGACTCCGTGTCTTACACACTCTGGGCAAATGAAAAGGGACAGAAATTCCTGCCCATCAGATTTTTTATTTCCCCCCACCCCTCCCTTTTCCTGCCCCCTCTGCAGCTGGGGAAACCGCTGCAGCTTGAGTGGCCGTGTGGAGCCGGCTGTGCGGACGCAGGCTTTGGGAAACGTGCAATTACATCCACAGGCATCTCCTCGTAGCTGGAGCAGGTTTAATATTACAGGCAGGCACAGGAAATCTTGGGCCTTTTTTTTTCTTTTCTTTCTGAAATTATTTTTTAAGCGCGCTCCCCGTAAAGTTAATGAATCACTCCCCCAAACGAGGCTTTTATGAGGGTCTGCAATTCGGCACAGATTTCTTTTCCTTTCCTGTGGCAGAAAGATGCCAATTAAATAAACATCTTTTGTTTGGAACCCATTGCTATTGCTGTATTAGGGTTTTATCCCCACAGAATTTAAAAAAGAAAGGAAGAAAAAAAAAAAAAGAACAAACACCATTTTCCTTTTGTTTAGGGTGGTCACAAACAACCACTCAACCAAAAACCACCCCAAAGCTGTATCCCACAGCCAGGCCGCTGCTGGAAAGCTGATTTTCCTCTGCTGTGGTCCCATGAAACTTCACCAGCTCCCACTTATCCCACAGCCACCACCCACGCTGGGCTCACCCTCCCTGCAGCATCCTCCTGCCCCCCGCTGTGGGGACAACCCCTCCTGGTCCCACAACCCCGTTCCCATGAGGAACATCACCCCTCATCTCTGTCATTTCACCCAGTTTGTGCAGTGGGAAACAGGACCCAGCCCAGGGTCTGCTGGTCTTTGAAGAGGTGGGAAAGCCATGGTTGATGGGAGCCACTACCTCTTGTTTTGCAATAACAGGATTTCTTTTGAAAAGCTGAATGAGAATCATGCAAGTTTTATTAAAAAGGAGAAAAAAAACCCCCAAAACCCAACCGAAGCCGGAGTTTCCCTCTCCCCTCTCCCCAGCTGCACACCAGCAGCCAGCAGGTGTGTGTCAGTCGGGCGGCCCCGGAGATTTACAACCTGTTCCAGGATTTCTCGGCCAGGCTTTGGTCGTGGAAGTATTTTCTGTTCACAAACAAAGGGGCTGCAGCGCGGGGGCCTCGAGGGACACAACAACCGGAGATGAAAACACAAACCCATCCTTCCCTAATGCGATTAAAACTCCAAAATCCCATTGAAGCCCTGGGCCAAAGGGGTGACTGGGAGCTGCTGGTTGCTTCTGCCCCTTCCCCAGCTGGTCCCCTCCAGAGCAGAGGGGACAGGAGGGGACGGGGGGGTCACATCCCTGCCTGTCTCTGCCTTCGGTGCCCAAGGAGCCTGGCCAAGCCCTGCTCCCCCTCGGCCTCCATCACCCAGCCACTGCCAAGCACCGGCCAGTGACCCCATTCCCTGCGTTTCAGCAGTTTTCCTTAAAAATAGATCAAAGCTGTGGCCAAGGAAAAGCCACAGGAAGTGGGTTGGGCTGTCCTGCTCCCTGGCTCCTCCACCCCACGCTTCAGCAAGGGCTGAGGACCAGAAGTTACTCCGGGGTGGTTTTCCAAGAAGAGAGGATGACTGTCTCCTTCCTCTGCACCCACTCGTGCCCAGTCCCCTGCACAGCACCCACACTGGGGGGTCCCCCGGATTGCTCTCCTGGTTTTGCTCTTGTTCAAACAATTTTCAGGAGAAGACATGGCCAATGTCTTCAATGCTTTATTAGGGACAATAGATCCTTCTGTTGGGACCAATTTGAAGAAAGGAGAGGAAAAAAAAATCACTGTGATTGTTCCTCTGATACAGAGATCTCACCTGCGTTTTTGTGCGTGGCAGGACAAGCACGCTGTGGGCAGGAGCTCCTTCTCCAGCGTGCTGGAGAGCTGCTATGGGAGATGTTGCAGAGATGGCAGAGGTATAGAGAAACCTGCAGGTCACTGATGCATTTGCTGGGGCAACAAAGTGCATCCAGATGACTCCCTGCCCTGCAGAGTCCAGCCCTCAGAGATGCTTCACAAGAGCAACGAGGGTGGCTGCTCCAGAGGAGTCACCTGCAACACACACGTCATGTCCCCAGCAAGGGATCTTCTGGAGAGAGTCCAGCAGAGGGACACAGTGATGAGGGGTCGTGAGCATCTCCCATGTGAGGAAAGTCTGACAGATCTGGGACTGTTCAGCCTGGAGAAGAAAAGACTGAGAGGAGATCTTATTAGTGTCTATAAATACCTGAAATGTAGGGGCTAAATTAATGGAGCCAGGCTCTTCTCGGTGGTGCCCAGTGACAGGACAAGGGGTAATGGGCACAAACTCGAACACCAGAAGCTCCACACAAACTTTAGGAAAAACTTATTTCCCGTGAGGGTGGCAGAGCCCTGGGACAGGCTGCCCAGAGAGGCTGTGGAGTCTCCTTCTCTGGAGAGATTCCAAACCCACCTGGATGCAGCCCTGTGCAACCTGCTCTGGGTGACCCTGCTTTGGCAGGGGGGTTGGACTGGGTGATCTCCAGAGCTCCCTTCCCACCTCTTTGATTCTGCGATTACCAGTAGAATTTGGATTTGTGTTGGAATGAAGCAATGCTCGCTCAGAGCCTTAGACTTGAAACACGGATGGCAGCATAATTCTTGTGGGGATGGGGATCCAGTAAGTGCACAAACACCCCAACTCTTGTGAACACACCGGGGGAGAGGGGAGGCAGGAGGAGGGTGCTGGTACCCACCGGTGTCTGGCGGAGGGAGAACAGTCACGTGCAAAGACACAGGACAAAACCGGGAGCATTAGGGTGAGAACGAGTCAGGGAAACCTTAGCTTAGACAAACAAAAGTGATGTAAGAGTGAGGTAATTGGGCTGGAGGCTCCTCTGCCAAAGGAAACACGGGAAGTCCCACTCACTGGACTCAGCTCCAGGCGGGGCAGAGTCCCAGCGGGACGCGCCGGGGATGCACCTGCTTTGGCAAACACCACTGACTGGCAGCAGCTCCCGTCCCG
>NW_010295329.1:8105-13102 GCF_000700745.2 Antrostomus carolinensis
CGGGCCGGACAGGTGTGGACTCCATCCTCTCGACTGGCTCCCCCCATCCCCGCACAGCCTGGCACAGGGCGAGGCCGGTGCTGCGGATGGAGCGCAGAGGTGTGCACACAGCTGTGCACATCTGGAAGAAGCTCTTCCAGCACAACTCCCTTGCCAGCAGCCAAACATCTTGGAAAAAGCCCCATCAACAGCTGCTCTGACCAAAGGGAGAGGGGAAGCCCTGGCTGGAGGGGTTTGAGAGGGGTTGGCACACCCACCAGGAGCTGGAGCAATGATGTGTGGGGTCCCTCACTCCCGCTGCAGGTTCAGCTCTGGTCCCGTCATCGTGCACCAGCCAACCTCTCCCAGACAAAGAGAAATGAGAGGGAAGTGTCCTGGCCCCTGACCAGCCCCGCAGCCTCCCCGTGAGCCCCTCACCAGCCCTTTTCAGCAGCAGTCTGTGCTGGTGGCACTGAAGTGTGAAAGGAAACACATGAGTAAGAGCTGGAGGAACAGACTGGGAGAGCTACTGCAACTCAAGGAGCCAAAATTCATGTTTCCCATATGGGTTGTGAATGAGAACCCTGGAACATGGCTTGGGAGCATGAGTTCACTGAATCCCAAAATTGCCTGGATTGGCAAAGTACTTTAAGCTCGTCAAGTCCCATCATGAATCCAACACTGACAAGTCCCCGACTAACCCATGTCCCTCAGCACTGTGTCTACACGACTCTTCAATCCCTCCAGGGATGGGGACTCCACCACTGCCCTGGGCAACCCCTTCCAATGCCTCAGAACCCTTTCAGCAAAGAAATTCTTCCTCACATCCAATCTCAACTGCCCTGGCCACAACTGGAGCCCATTTCCTCTTGTCCTCTCACTTGTTTCTTGGCTGAATTCCTGGTGTCCTGAGCCTCAACTTCTCCAACAGTGCGAGAAGAGCTGCAAAAGGAGCAGGATCTCAGCATCACCAGGGTACAGTGATCTCTGGAGATGATGGAAGAGGAACCTGAGCTGCCAACGCAGAAACACTCTGCTCTCCTTCCTCCCACCCACAGCTGGACCCCATGATCTGACCCCCTGAAGCAGCAGCTCTGACCATCCCCGAACAAGCGGAGCTTTGTCCAATGTGTTCACTGCAGTCAAGAGATTAAACCAAAGGAAACAAAGCGGCTCAAAGGCTTAAGGCCGTGACTCACGCAGAGGGCTTCCCAGGCCGTCTTCACTCGGCACATTGCTCTGTCCCAAATGAAAAATGACTAAGTCAAAATAAATAAATAGAAGTCAATAAATCTCATGCAGAGGAGATGGTGAGTGATTGGGGAATAGAAAAACGTGTTCAAACAGAGGAGCATATTCTAGGCAGAAAATCCAGCGTCATGTTGCCGAGCTGAGAGGGGACACTACAGAGGGAGGAAGACAAATAAATACACGTGTACGTGACACGGCTTCCAGAAAGCATCAGCTGGTGCTGGGGGGGTCTGCACTTAGGGCTGCCCTGCAAAAGGACAGCAACGAGTGGCAGAGGTGTCTTTGGGCACGCTCAGGTGAGCGTGTTCCCATTGGGGCAGGGTTTCAGGGCAGGCAAACTGGCTGTCACTGCAGAAGAACCTCCATGGGCTTTCATCCTTGGTCTTCTGTGAGCCAGAAGATGGGGGAATATTGGTGACCTCTGTGCTGTGGTTGGAGCTGCTTCTGCAGAGCTGCAGCCCCACCAGGAATAGCAGGACATTACTGAACAGCCTCCGACTGCTGCTGCTGTATAGGTTGTTATGCAGATGAAGGATGAGGTGAGGTTGAAGATGAGCTTGCCTTGCAATCAGGGGTTGAATGAACTTAAACCTCCTGCCAGTATTCAGAACGTCACGCCCACAGATTCATAGAATCCCAGAATCCCAGACTGGTTTGGGTTGGAAGGGGCCTTAAAGCTCCTCCAGTCCCAACTCCCCTGCCATCAGCAGGGACACCTTCCACTAGACCAGGTTGCTCAAAGCCTCATCCAACCTGGCCTTAAACACTTCCAGGGAGGAGCAGCCACAGCTTCTCTGGGGACATTCCCTGGGAACATCTCCCACAGAGTTAATCTCCACTCCAGTTACCACCCCCAGACCCCACGTTGAGCATGAAGAACACATGGAGGGTCTGAGAAAGATGCAGAGCAGAGCTCTGTGAACCTGAAAAGCCTCTGAGCTGACAGCTGCTTTTTACCCAAGGTGACTTTATTTCTCCTCAGCCTTGGACCCAGCTGACAGTGGGAACAGCGGTGTCTGGAAGGGGGCTGGGGAGGGAGAGGAGCTATCAGCAGAAGGAAGCGGTTGCAGCAATCGCAAGCATTAAGGCACTAATGAGACAGAGTAGAGCTGGCCTGTCTCGCACAGAAGGTTGGGCTGCGTAATCTAATGGTCCCTTTGGCCTTACAATTTGTGAAACTGTTTCATTCTGGTAGATAGTTGGCTCTGGCTTTAAATCATCCTCTGCAATCCAACAGCAAAAAGCTGGGAAAAACAAAGACTTTTGGAACGGCACCAAAAAGCTGTTGGAGCCGTTTCTGATAGCAGCATTGGACCAAACCCTGCAGCCCTGCTTGTTCTTGGTGGGGTTTTCATTCCAGCCTGGCTCCCTGGAGAGAGGGGACGTTGTCCCCACACGTATGGACAGCACGATCGGGGGTCCTGAGAGAGAAATTCAGCTCACAGCCCCTCGATGCCCACGCTGTGATCCATGTATCGATGGGTTTGGACAGAGGAGACATCCTCGCCTGAATCCAGCCCCGTTTCCCTGACAGTTGGAGTAACAGAGTCCAACCCTTGGGGCCACAGGCCAGCAGTGTATTGTTTGAGGAGGATGGGCCGGTTCCCCCGCTGCCTGGCGTGACAAAGCCTCTGCGAGAGCAGGCAGGGCAGTGTGTGCACGGGCTGACAGGGAAGGACAACTCGGAAGTGGGCTCTCCATCGTCTTTTCTGGTCTCAGGACTCCTTGTTGGGATGCCAAGACAAACAAATAAATCATATTCAAAGGCATCTGCCCACAATAGTGCTGAAGTCAGGAAAAGAGAAAAGAGGGGAGCTGAGCTCAGGGGTCAGGATTCCTGTCAGACACAACAGCTTTGCTCAGTGCTTTCATTTCGCTTTGCTGCCTCTTCTGCTGCCGTTCAGGCCAGAGCCATTATTTATTTTGTAGCCTTTCTTTGGCCCGTTTTTCCAACAGGAATTTGCAATGTATGTACAAAGTTCCCTGGCACAGCTCACCGGTGGGGCTGTCTGCTGTGGGCAGCATCTCCAGCCCTCAGCAGCGTGTTCCCACACCGGCTGTGAGTCAGCACCCACCAAAGCATCCTCCTTTCCCCAGCACCTTTCCTCCTAAATTGCTTGTCGTGGGGGTCAACCTGGCCATCACTAGACGGCAGTCACTTCTGTGACAGGTATTTAAAAGCAACTGAATTTAGCAACCTGGAGCAGAAAGGGAGTGAGAACACAAAACGCAGGCAGGAGCTTCTCTGGAGGATGCTATTTTTACCCCAGGTAAGATTTAATGAGGACAACGCTAAGTGTTTTTTTTCCCTGAGAAAGAAAAAAAATCATAATAGTGTCTTTAAAACCAGCAAGTGACTATTTGATATGAATCTCTCAGCACAAGGAGCCTGGCTTGCTGCTGATCCCTGTAGCTGATGGACCCTCCTGGGAGGGCTACGATGCTCAGACTGGTCCCACTCAGTCCCAAAGTCCCATCGATCCCGTCTGGTGGGGACTGGAGAACCCAGCCTCGGGGTGCTGGCAGGGGTTTGACAGGGTTCCCTGGGGGTGGGGGACAAGGAGGGGTTTAGTCTGGTCATTGCCAGGCGGGCGGCAGTGGCAGCAAAGAGAAATCCAGCACGTCAGCTCCAACCCCTGCTTCTAATTTCGCAAGAGCTTTTCTGTAAGGGGCTGGGGGAAATGAGGGAGGAGAAATCAGCGAGGTCATTCCTCATCGTTCCGAGAAGCCAAAAGCACCTCGTTGGGAACTGAGCTCAGCTGTTTGTTTGCCAGACCCAAAAAAGCTCCATCTGAATTAAAAAAGGAAAAAAAAGAAAAAAGAGGAATTTCCTTCCCCCTGATGGTTTGGATTGTTTCTTAATGTTATTTTAATGTAGGTCTGTTTGGTGTTTATATGGAGCTTAAGGTGGTGGAAAATAAGCCGTGGGTCAGCTCTGATGCTGGCTGGAGCCGGGCATCCGTGGAAGATGAACGCAGTTAATGGTGAGCGAGGTGCCCATCAGGAGACATGAAATGTTTGTTACCTCAGCTTGATTTCCTTCCAGTGGCCCCGTTAGTCCCATACACCGAGTCACTGGGAGGAAAAACGCTCAGCAAAGTGTTGGCTTTGGCTTTCCGTGGCTCCTCGTGCCGGGTTGGCCGGCCAAGGCACGTGCCCTCCTGCCGACTCCCTGCCTGGATGCCGGGAGCCTTCCCGGCGGCCGGGGTAATGGACAAGGAGCAGCCAGTAACTTTGCCTTCTCCTCCAAATTTTCAGGCAAATTATTAGTCACGCAAAAAATCTGACAGAGTTTTGGGACTTGTGAATGTTTTAAAAAATCCCCCAGTGACTGTCTCGCTATTCACAAAGAGCGAGTAACAGGATCCCATAAATCACAGCGAAACAAACTCAGCACTTTGGGTCAGGAAAATATGGAGAAATCCGTGGGTTTTACTCTAATCCTCCCGTGGCAGCGGCCCTGGAAATGCACTTCTTTTTTTTTTTGCATCCTTCTGGCTTCAACACTAACTTCCTATTCGAAAACTGCCTCCAACACTAACTCCCTTGGGGAGCCGATGTCTTGCCAGGCTCAGCAGCATCCACGGGCATTCGAGGTCCATTGCAGCACCACAGGGAGCTGGGAAAACTCTACTGGGATGCAATGAGCCTGGCACTGGTCCCAGCCAGAGAGGAGTTTGCCCCATGGACTGGATATTCGGGGTTTGTGTGTATGACTCGCTGCTGCACAGCAACCCTAGACCAGCTCAGGCTTTTATGGAGCTGGA
>NW_010295330.1:0-64250 GCF_000700745.2 Antrostomus carolinensis
CCTTCCTAGTTGCATCCCTGCAGGCCCTGGCTACGTTCCTGTATTCGTCCCAAGTAGCTAGACCCTTTTTCCACATTTCATAGACTTTCCTCTTCCCTTTGAGATTTTCCGTGAGCTCTTTGCTCATCCATGGGGGTTTCCTGCCACTCTTGCCTGATTTCTTTCTCTTAGGGATGCACTGGTCTTGGGCTTGGAGGAAATGCACTTTATGCACACTTCAAAGAGGGGAAAGCACCTATAGGGGCTGTTTCCAATAATTGTTCTATACGTAGGCCTTAAACTATTAAGTTTTACACTGCAGTCAAAAGTTGTTAATCTTTCAACACAGTTACAAAGAATAAGATTTGTATTAGTCTTAAGCATATAGGCAGAAGATTTCCTCAGGACTGGGATGAAAAATAAAACCATAGGCTTGTTATGCTTTATCTCATTAGTCTATTCTAGATATTTTCCATAAATAGCGATAGACATCTTTTTAACTCCAATTGTAACTTGTGAATTCGGGAAGTAAAAGTTACCATGGTACCCCAAGTTCTTTCAGCAGATTAATTCTTTCCCAGATTTGGTACTGCGATGTCATTTAATGTGATCACATACTCAAAATAACTAATGATTTATATCAACAAGAGAATGCTTGCTATCAGCTAACATTCTTTCCTACTGATAGTGACTTTGATTTTATTGCAAAGATATTTGTTACGTTGAGATACAGATGAATGATTTTTTTACCTGCTTTTAAGATGTAGACTATACAATAGAAAGACAGTTAAGCAAAGTATTCCAGGTTGTTTTTGTTTTTTTTTCCCTTAAGTACTTCAGCTTTTGATGCTGTAGAGGTTTTTAACAGAAATATTACAGTTGGTGTATGAATGCAGTAGCTATGAATGGAAACACCTGCCTGTCCACTTGGACACATACATTGTGGAGCTTGTGAGTGTATGTGTATGCGAGTGAAAGAGAAAAAAAGCAGGCAGCCAAACACAGCTGCTGATTCACTCCCCCCTCTGAAGGGGATAGGGGAGAGAATTTCAGGACAAGGGTAAGGAGACTCATGGGCTGAGATCAAAACAATTTAATGATTACAATAAAATAAAACTTAAAACAATAATGATATTATAATAAAAGTGATAAAACTAATATAAATAAAATATACAAATGAGTGGTACACAGTGCAATTGCTCCCCACCCACTGACCAAGCCTGGCTTGTTCTTGGATAATGATCCCTGAGGAGCAACAATCCCAAACCGAAGCCAGAGTCCTGGAAGAGCGAGAGCCCGAGCGAAAGTCAGAGAGAGCAAAAGAGGAAGAGACCCTCACTGATACACTAGACATGACAAGATATGATATGGAATACACCATTGGCATATCTAACTGTCAATTAAGTTTATTAATTTAAATATTCTTCACCCCCCTTAAATCTTGTGCTTGTGGACTAACAGAACACAAAGTCCTGCACTTCCAGTGACAAAAATATAAACATTGGTATGTTATCAGTCTCTCTCTCACAGCCAGTCCCAGGCTGGAAACTAAAACACCACTCTTCTAATTATTAAAAAGAAAACCAGCTCTATTTCAGCTAAAAACCAGGACAAAGAGTGAGTGCATGAAGACCATGAGAGAAAAAATGTGTATGCATAAAACAAACTTTTCAAAGTTTTCATGAACAAGTATAACATTTTCATAACAAAATATTTCACACTGAGTTATATTGCACTACTTTTTCTGCAACATGTTTGCATAAATCATAAAGATCTGTTGACAATGAGGAAGTAGAGCTCAGAGTCCAAAAGTGCCCACACCCAGCTGGAGATTTGGATTGGAAGGAAAAAGATAAAGGGCACAGAATCTGTGCTGCAGTCCTACACTTTACACACTAAAAAAATAGCCTTCTTTTTTTATGCTAAAACTTATCACACTCAGCCAAGGAATTTCAGTGTTTAAAATGAGCAGTCCATACCAGTGTAAGGATCTGGTTCAATGCACATACAGTGCATGGAACAAGAGCTGGTAGAGGTTGGAACATGAGCATGGCCACACATCATAGCAATTCATTGCTTTTAGAAGTGTGGAGCTATAAATGTACAGTGTGAGAGTTTTCCTCCAGAGAGTATCAGATTAAAAAATATAGCAAATGAAATGAATTACTTAGATTATTATTTTCAAAAAATACTCTAGAACCAGTAACATCTCAGGAGAAGTTATTTTAAACGTTCAGATGCTGCAAACATATACTGATCATTTAAAGTTATTACACTGAGGCTGAGTTCTTTTAGGTCTGATCTGGTATTAAATCTACTGTAACAATACTATTTTAGCTTAGTTCTTTGAGAAAATATTGAGTTTGGGGGGATAGGGAGAAGATGGGGTGATAAAACAAAGAAAGGAAGATAAACCAAAGGAAAAAAGAAGACAATCCAAAAGTGTCTTACATGAGACAAGGAGAAAAACAGTATGCCAGAGAAGAGCTGTTCTAAAGACATGGTCTGTAGGGGTGAGGAAAGTAATATTTTTTAGACTTTAAGGAGTCTTGTATTCCCCAGAATTCCCATCATAAAAAAAGGGAAGTGAAATGGATATTTGTTCTGAAAAGGATATTAGAGGTTTTGGAAATCATTCATGACCAAAAAGATTGTGTACATATGCGTCAATAGACGTAAGTGAAAACTGATAGACGTATTGCTGGTTAATACTGTATTGCTGGTAGTGTAGTAACGCTACGTGTCCAGTGCATGGCCAGTATACCACTCCATTGAATTATAGAAATATAGGGTATAATTCCTTCAGTCTCTTTCCCAAACGAGGAGAGGTTGTGATTAGGCCATGACAGCTTGCACTGATGCTGGAATACATACATCAGATGTTATTTTTTAAAATCCCTTATTCAAGAGTCATAAGGCTGATTTTAATTTTACTGAATGATCCTGCTAAATACAAATAAAAAATTACCTATAAAAATTATGCGTTAATTGGACACTAGGCAGAAATAAAAAATTGACAGATTCTTAATATTGCATTTATTTGCATAGCTACCTAACACCTTCTACAGTGTTTTTTTAATTAGCCTCCTGCTCTTGTTATGCATAGTATCTATTTATGATTCTGCAGATGAGCAATTCTAGGAAGTAACGGTACCGTGAAAAGCAAAGAGCTTAGTTTGACCTCTTCTAATCCCCAGCAGTCGCCATATAACAAATTATTATGATGATCTGAAAGCCTGCTGAAGCCTTCAAAAGGTAAAAAAAACACCACAGAAACCCAAGTTATTTTCTATAAACACATTTGTTCTATATACTTAAGCACAACAAAGTAATTCAAACACATTGTTTTACTCGTTGTGCTGCAGCAGACTCAGTATCCAGAGATGTTAAGCTATTTAAAGAGGATGCATAAAATTGGTCCTGTTTATAACTTTCTGAAATATTAGTTTAAAAATCTAAGTCAGACATATTACAGTAATAAGTCAAAAACTTTTTACATGCATCTACACTAAAGTTCAGGAGATATTTTCCTAGACACGTTGGAAAACCTCCTTCCTAAATTCTCTGTCAATGTGTCAAGCACTACATAATTCAAGTACTCTAAAAACCATAGTCTAGCAATATTTTCTTAACTTAATGGCTCCCACTACTTTTCAGAAGTTAAAGAAAAAAATGTAAATTGCTTACACCAAAATACTCATTTATCTTGAACATGAGTCTGTTCCATTTTTGTTTTGAAGAAGGAAGGAGTTTTGAAGAAGTTTCCATAAACACTTCCAAACCAAGAAACCTCTAAGAGTTAAATAAGAAAAAGAAAGGGGTTAAAAAGAAAATGAAAAAAAAAGAGAGCAGGACATTCTACATCCCTAGATGTTTTAAACAGAAGGGATGTGGTGGGTTGACCCTGGCTAGAGGCCAGATTCCCACCAAAGCCCACTCTATCACTCCCCCTCCTCAATTGGGCAGGGGGAGAAAATAAGATGGAACATAAAAAACCAAACTCATGGGTTGAGACAAAGGCAGTTTAACAGAAGCAAAGCAAAGCTACGCGCCCAGAAGCAAAAGAACAAAATATTTATTCTCACTTCCCACCAGCAGGCGATGTTTGGCCGCTTCCCGGGAAGCCGGGTTTTCGTACACGTTGCGGTTCCTGGAGGACAAACGGAAGTAACGAATGCCCCCTCCTTTCCCCTCTGTTCTTTTGGCTTTTATTTCTGAGCAGATGTCATATGGTATGGAATATCCCCTTGGTCCGTTTGGGTCAGCTGTCCTGGCTGTGTCCCCTCCCAAGACCTTCCCCACCTCCAGCCTACTGGGGGGGTAAATGTTGGAGAGACAGCCTTGGTGCTGTGCTAGCACTGCTCACCAGTAACCAAAACACTGGGGTGTTATCAACACCCCTCGAGCCACCAATACAAAGCACAGCACCTTGAGGGCTGCCACGGGGAAAATCAGCTCCAGCCCAGCCAGACCCAATACAAGGGAACATGTGAACTGAAGTAGGAACAGAGTCACTGTGCCCCACGTGCAGAATGAAGAGGTTTGCAGCAAGAACATTTGAACATCATCGCTCACAAGAACAACTTTACCAAGAGTCATGGCCTAACCACAGGAACAAAAAATGTTTTTTCACTTCAGTTAAAGAAGAAGGTGACTTAAATCAGAGAAGCCTAGGATCTCAGGTGAAAAAAACAGTAAAATAAAAATACTGAGAACAAGACTGCTGTTTCACAAAAAGCAACATAAGTGTGCTTGATATGCTGGACATATGGAAGACACTCCATTCAGACTGCAATGAGTCCTTGTGTCATTCTTAAGTCTGCTGAAGGTATAATAGAAAAACTCGGTACTCTATGTGTTTATTGATACTAGTTGAGGGTGGCTTACTAATATGAGGCGTTTTTGAAAAGTATGTAAATGTGGTTGGAATTGCAAGACATGCAAAATATATATAAGAAATTTAAGCCTTTTGTAACTAAGTGTTATGGGAAGTTTCTGTGCTATTGAAAGTACTGGAGATATTGATACGTACCTGAGTATATCTGAGGCAATGTTTGTTGTGCAGCCAAAGATATTTCGAAATTGACAGATCTCCAGATGTCTTCTACAGCTGTTCAATGTGCAGAAGGTTTGTAGCAATGAAGTACAGCCACTCTCAGAAGTGTTAAGATTGGATTTATGAGCTTTTTTAGTGATTTCAAGACTGTTGCATTCCTCTTTGTTCTGCAACAAATACAACCTTTTTTGTTTTTATTAGCTAATTAAGAAGAAAATTGACTTTACCAATATAGCACAAAGATAGTTTACTGACTTCAGTCCCAAAGGAAAGGGAAAAAAACAGGATGAGAGAGTATTGAAGAAGTTCTGTGTAAAATACCCACCCATCCAAAGACTCACACCAGCATTTTTCACAGCTAATACATTTCATATGGAATGAAGACACTAGAAGAAATGTATTTTTCTTTTGTGTTTGCATAGATCAATTCCTATTAGAGTCCTGACTGCTTATTTTTACTGTTTCTAACTGAGATTATCCTTCCTGCAGCTGCAGAAAGAGAAAAAAAATGAATGATCAAAAGGGCTGAACTAAATAGAAATTGTGTACATATTAACATCTTTTAAAAAGAGGAAAAAAATCCAGACCTGATGACTTGTGCTGTTTCTTCTGCAGAGCCTGTTTACTGGTGCAAAATGAAGCAGTGTGACTGCACATATTAGCAACTAGCTCTGATAATGTGAAAACTTCCCACAACTTTCCCAAAGCCACTTTAGATGTCCAGTGCCACAGTAAGAGGCACCATACTGTGGCTTCTAGTCAGAGTAACTTCTGGTTTCTTTTGTCAATAAGTTTAATAACAAGGATATTCCTGCAGTCTCATGCTGAAGCAAAGAAAGGTTGTGGCTAGGTCATCCCACACACAAATTTGTTTGTCTGGAAAGCAGGCTATTTACATAAAGGTATTTTATTGCTTGAACTCTCTGGTACCTATTCTGAAATGATATAGAATAAGCTGCCTGCAAGAACACATTAGGAAATTTTATGGCCCAGATCTCTTCTAGTCTCTTGTTCCTGTGACTACAGGAAGTTTCTCTGGTGCAGGGCCTTCATTTCTGCATCAGGGTCTGGTTGAAGTTAAGTGGGAGCACAGAGTCCAACTGACATCAGCAAGGGGCATTTGCTAAGGTGGTAAGAATGGGCATCAAACGGGCAACTTTTCAGGCCGTCTTAGATAGTACTTAACATGGGCAGTGTTTCGCAATGACTGAGCTATTCTAATTTAAGACACGGGTGGTTAATCCTTCTCGTTTGGAAGCCTTCAGCACAGCTCCAGTAAATTTTTTTTTTTTTTTTTTTTTTTTTTGTTCATTAATCAAATATTTTCCTAGACAGATAGAACACAAAATCTCAATTTCATATTTAAATCCTCCAAGCTTTTTCATACTTAATGCTTTGCTCTTGTAAGACATCTGCCCTCATTTGCAAGGATTTAACCAAGAAAGAGGGTGAAATAAACCTTGTCTATTCTTGATTTAAAGCAGAAAGTAGCATTTATGTCATCAGTGCCCTCCTTATCTATCATCCAGGGTTAGGAGCTGGAGGACAGCAATCCTTCTTGTGAGGAACTGAGAGCTTTTACCCAACAAGAAACACGAAGGCAATAGGGAATCTCAGTATGACCAAGATTACCTAAGAAACTCCCTTAGCATCCTCAGAAAGATACAGTAAGAGAATACCAGTTGCCACAAAGCTTAACACCACATTTAAGGAAAAAATCTACCATGTCCACTTTAGTATCTCCTAGCTGAGAGAAAAGTTTCTCATGGGCTTGCACTGAGTGTTGTCTGCCTTCCTTGGGTCACCTCCTGTAGGGGACATTTACACCTGGATCAGCCTTCAGAGGAGTGAAGCCTTTTGAAGCTGGTCTTTTTTCAAACTGGTTGCTTTTAAATATCATCTTTCTGTGTTACGTATCTTGAAAATTTAATTACCTTCTGGTGACCTGTTTTCCTCATGTTGGCACATAAGATGTGAAATCTACATCCCATCTCTCTTGCCAGTGAGTACCTTTCAGCAAAAAAAAGCCTGAAAATGATGTGTCTGGGGAAACTGAGCAGCAGCTGTACTGAGTTTATTAAGTTCTCTTTCCATTGGTGTGAAAACAAGGATGTTGAAAAATGTAGGTAGGATATATACACTGGCATTACATATACATGTTCACTTGCCCCACAACATTGAAATTGATTTAGAATATAAAATATCCATATAATTCAAATAGCTGAGCAGTCCTAACCTGGAGAATCCATGAATTAAAAAAAAAAAAAATCTCTATTAAAAAAGGACAGCTGTTGTTACCCTTCCCTCTCAACTTTTCATTAATAAGAGCTTTACTATAGCAACTACATACAATTATACTTTGTAGACCTCTAGCACAGATTATTCTTACACATACAGTCAGTCAGGTCCAATCTCATATCTGTTGAAAGACTAAAAAGAAAATGATGTGGCTGATCGCATAACCTTGCATGCAAATTAAATGTGGATGTTACAGTAATTAGGGCAGGAGCAAAAGAATGAAGAAAAGGGTCTAAAAGAGTTGTATTTTAACAGACCAAACTTACAGTTTTAGGTGAAGACAATCATAAGTAATACCTAGCTTAAAAGATTATTCAGAAGACATGAGAATTAAATGATAGCGAAGATAACTGTCATGACATAAACACAGTGCAGAATCGTGATTTCTCTGCACTCAGAACACAGGGGAAGGATACAGACAATTTG
Source organism: Antrostomus carolinensis (assembly GCF_000700745.2). NCBI lineage: Eukaryota > Metazoa > Chordata > Aves > Caprimulgiformes > Caprimulgidae > Antrostomus > Antrostomus carolinensis. Next base: position 7,760 of record NW_010295330.1, read on the forward strand.
CAAATTAACAGTGATATACTACATAGAAAAGGGGAATCACAGCTAGTGTCTTTGGACAAAAAGGCTGAATTATTATTTTAGTATCCCTTCAATGAAGTGTCAGTTAGTACTCTCCTGCACAGTTTGAACAGGAGAAGTGAACAATGGTTTAATGTTAGATTTATACAAGGGAGCCCAGGGCTCCAGACCTTAGAAGAGATACTGGCTACTTCAACGAACAACAAAAATGTTATTTGTACAACCATTCCAGTAGGAGAGTAGAAGGATGCAATATGCCAATGTCTTTACATGGGAGAAGTTCCGTGGGTTTTTTTTAAAAGCAAGATTTTAGTGATTCCATATCTTTTAAAACTGCAGCAGCAAAAACCAGAATTCAATGTGGAAGGAAATAAAGAAACTAAGTCCAAATTTAACTCCTTGGGGCATGTTCTTAAGCTGAATTTCAGCATGTGATCTACTTGTCATCGTTAGTGAGGCTGGCTTATAGGAAGTGCCTGTATGCCCAGCTACAGGCTATGGTAAATACAAGGCAATTTGATTCAGCTTTAACCTCTCCCTGTGGGCCAGGCTAAGCCCACAAAGAGACTAGAACACATCAAACTGCCTGTAAGCACACATTGGCTGATAATAACTGGAACTCAAAAGCCTGACAGCGGCCATGGAGGCACAAAAGCCAGAATAATCTCATGGATTTAAAGCACTGAGGGCCATGAAGTGTGGCACATATAAACAGGTATTTTGAGCTTCAGTGCTGTGTTACAGTGACAGCCAGGTCAGGTTTTTCTAGAGGGCAACACCAGCATTTCTGGGCTCAATCAGGCCATTTATGTTATAGCAGCAATTTTCTTTGTCTCCATGATTCGTAAAGTATATGACAGTAAGTGGAAACCTCTGTCAACCACAGATCTGCCTGCTTGTCACAGAGGTGAGAGGTTCCTCCTTTCAATGCCAGAAGATGCTCCTTCCCCCTCTCCTCACCTTTCCAGGAAAAAGGAAAGGGAACTCTGGTTATTCAGTGTTTTGATGAGCAGATTAGACTCTGTGCTAAGTGAGAAGTTAACAGAAATATTAGATCTAAGAAAGATTAGAGCACATAACACACCCACAAGGTTTCTTCCTAAGCAAGGGTGCCTGGAAAGTAAACAATGAGCCGAGACATTAAATAAGAAACAGAACTACTGCTAGTAAAGAGAATAATGATCCAGGAAATATGTCAGTGGGAAATGGAAATCTCCAATCAGCAGCAAAGGAAGAACACTCAGAAGAAGGGAATACAAACAGAAAAGGAGCTACATTAATGACATACCATCCTATCAAGGCTGGGAGTGGGGAGCCTATACACTGTAAGTATCTATGGTACAAGTGAGTGACATGTCATGTATTTGGCAAAAGGGTCTTTAGCTACCGGACACCTTTTTTTTTTTTTTTTTTTTTTTTGACCTTTTAAGAATGCTGTGGTGGTTTCACCCTTTTGCTTTGCAGCTAAACCCAGTTGCTCTCTCACTCTTCCCAGCTCCTCCAGGGAGCAGGGGAGAGAGTTGGAAGGAAAAGGGCTAGGAAACTCATGGGTTGAGATAAAAACTTTTTACTAATTAAAATAAAATTATAATGATAATAATAACAGAATATGCAAATGAGTGATGCACAGTGCAGTTGCTCACCACCCACTGACCGGTGCCCAGCTTGTCCCAGCCAGTGATCCTGGAGCTGAAACAGTCCCGAAACCAAAACCCCAGAAGAGCGAGCCCGAGCGATCCCTGAGAGAATCCCCCCGTCTTCCAGTCAGCCCTGGTTAATACACTGACATGACGTGATATGATATGGAATATCTCAATGGCACATCCAGATGCCAGTTTGGGGTTTGCTATTCACTGCACTTCTCCCTCCCAGTCCTAACACAGCTGTGAACCAGAGAAACACGATGGTCTTGACCTTCAGCATCAACTAATAACATTAGTACTTTATCAACATTCTTCCCATAAGAAATCCCACACTGAAACTAAAACACAGCTATTCTAGCTGCTAAGAAGAAAATTAACTCTCTCCTAGCAAAACCAGGACAAATGTGTGGTTTGATTCTGGGCGGAAAATCACAGATGGGCCAATCCTTTTTCTGTGCTAGAACTTTGCCTACATTAACCTACATTTTGACCAACTCATTTCATACACATTTTTCTTTAGTGAGAGGTCCCAGGCTAGTACACAGAGTAAGAGTTTGCTAAAAGATACCTGACAACTATTTCATCTACTGTTTGCTGTTCCACACTTCTTTCCTTACGTTATCCTTGTGTACAAACATTGGGCTCTAAAGAGTGAAGAAGTGAGTTGCAGGAAGGGTGTAGAGGGACAGGAAGAGCCTCAACAGCTGTTTTCCTTCTCAATTCCAATTCTGAGTGTTTGAAATTGCAGCAAGGCAGAGCCAAGCTGCACCCACTTTTAGGTGCCCCAAAGCTTCATTTCCCACAGGGAGAAAAGTGTAAAATCTTCACTATGTGGAAGTCCATTTGCCCATTATGGTTTCTCTGCTGATCTCTGTTGCCTGCTCTCCAACAAGGTAGAGGGTGACCAGGTGATTCCCTCCTAGTGCAGTGCTCCCAGGTGGTGGATGAGGCAGCTGTCCCTCGGGAATGGTCATTTCCAGGATGAAAAAAGCTCTCAGTAACAGCATGCAGCTCTGTTAGGAAAGTACACATAGACTGTGTTTCTATGCTAGCCTCAGTGGTAGCATTACATTGTAGTTTAACCCCAGCCAGCAAATAAGCACCACACAGCTGCTCATTCACTCCCCCTCAGTGGGGTGGAGCAGAGAATTGGGAGGGTAAAAGTGAGAAAACTCATGGGCTGAGATAAAAGTTCAATAGCTAAAGCAAAAGCTGCATGCACAAGCAAAGCAAAACAAGGAATTCATTCCCTGTTCCCATCAGCAGGCAAGTGTTCAGCCATCTCCAAGAAGGCAGGGCTCCATCACACCTAATGGTTATTTGGGAAGACAAAATTATATAACTTGAACGTCCTCCCCTTCCTTCTTCTTCCCCCAGCTTTATGCTTAGCATGACATCATATGGTATGGAATATCCCTGTGGTCAGTTGGAGTCAGCTGTCCCAGCTGTGTCCCCTCCCAACTTCTTGTGCACCTCCAGCCTAGTCGCTGGTGCGGTGGTGTGAGAAGCTTAAAAGTCCTTGACCCTGTGTAAGCACTGCTCAGCAACAACTAAAACATCAGTGTAATATCAACATTCTTCTCATCCTAAATCCAAAACACGGTATTATACTAGTTACTAGGAAGAAAATTAACTATCCCAGCTGAAACCAGGGCACATTAGTATAGAGTCATCTAGAAAATAAAAAAAATACATATATACTTTTGTTTGTTTCTGTAAGGCAACTATGTGAGGTTCAATGCTATCAGAAGTCACCCAAGAGGCTCTAAGCATTCAAGAGCAGACAGGAAAGTGAGGATGGAAATAAGGATGGAAGTTGTGTTTACTGATCAATGCCATGTGAGACTGCTGGAGGATGAGAAGCTGGTGAAAGGCTCCAGACATAGCTTTCCTTTCCACATTGGCAGAATAATTCTATAACAAAGTAGGAAAAAACTGAGAATAAAGTCATCCTATCTATTAGGGGGAATAGTATTTTTGTCGTATCTTCTTACTGGATTTTGCACATATGTGGTATTCATATTCTAGGAGGCTTTTTTTTTGTAGTATAATTAAAAGTTGTTGCAGATGATCTGTAGTGATTTAACACTCCTTTGTTTATTTCAAAATAAGATGCAGTGTGTAATATTAAATTGATATTGATTATCACAATTGTTAATAAAACAGATGCCTCTATATAAGCCCTTACTTGCATTAAGATCTGTAGATGGATACACCTGTAGATGGATCTGCTGGTGCTCTGACCTCCCTCCTATCCCTAGATGATTGCTGTTTCCATGACACCCACATCCTCTCCACTCCTAGGAATTGCTCAGTGAGCCAGCCACGTTAATGCAATAATCCTGACCCAGTAACTCACGTAAAACACCGTATGCTTTTGGGTGGGGGCTGGGAATGGTAGAGAAGACCTTTTCCTTTAACATCTGCTTCTACCGTTTCAAATCACAAAATCAAAGCAAACCTTTCCACCTTTTTTTTTCTCCATTTCTTATTTGAGAGTCACCTGCAATTCTCTTCAGCCAGTAGGATGTCAGAAAGAGGAAAATTTGACTGCTGGAGCATACTGCAAGGTTGTTGGTCTCACTTGTCCTCTGCAAAAGCAGCAGTTACATTGCTCTATTAACCACCGTTGGCAAGCTTACTGCTGCTTATTGGGAGGTGAAAAGGAGAAGAGGGGAGGAAAAAAACCCACTGAAACCCACAAGTTCCAGACAGGCTTAATGGATAGAAGTAAGATATGTAATATTTTACAAAGCCACATTTGTTTTAAAGCAAAGAGAAACAAAATTGTTCAACCATATTCCCTTTGCTATTCATCAGCAGAAGAGCAGAAGACCTGGAACATATATTACATGCCCAGTGTCAAATTTATGAGAAAATCCTTTACCCCAAAATGCTCAGTTTTGAAAATATCAAAATTTCTGATTTGAAAAAAAAAAGTCATACCGCAAAAGATGGAAGTACTTTCTGGTGCATTATGCAACATAAATTGAGCTTAGGTCCAAACTCTTTTAACCAAACTTCTTTTGGTAGCACAACTTGGAAAACAATCTACCTGCAAGAGGGTTCTTCAGTGGGAAGACAGAGCACCTTTGACTAAAATTTTAGAAACCTTGTTCAAATGCTAAACCAAATTACATGAAGCATTGAAGTCTCTCCCTCTTAAACTTAAAGGACGGAGTTAAATAAGCCCTCTTGCTATTCTTTACAATTACATACTGTAGAAGTTACAAGACAAAATCCCAGTCCATATGGGAAAAAGTTTCTCTTAACAGCATTTCACTGTATTTTATTGTGCCTTACTTACAAGTAGTTGAATGCTTACATTTTAAATTACAGAGCTTGTTGCCATAGAGATTGGGGAAGTTAATATGGCTAGGTTTATTATTATGACGTAGTTTTATGACACCACAGCTGAAACTTTCCACTTTGAACAGTAAGCTCTAATTAAAGCATAGAGTAGCAGATAATGCATTGCTTAGCCACACGTTTATTTTGGTCTTCTGTTTTGATTACTAGATTTCAGTCCATTCCAAAGGGACTTTACGGTCATTCTGTCATGTACATACTTTGTAGACACATAAAGAGCTATAGTCACATCATAGCACATTAATATCACATCACAATTTGATGTAGTTCACAGAATCCTTAACAGAGACAATTGTCTCTTCTCCAAGTTCACAAACTCAAAAAATGTATGATTTTTAGGTCTTTATTTTACCTTTAAAGAGGAAATAGCTTAGATTTGTTTAAAGTTGCTCTATTGCATCTGGGATTTGTGTAACAGGTTAATGAGTCACAAAAGGCTTAATGCTCTAAAATCCATTTAGGTGTCTAATTTAGAATGTATGCCAAAGCCTCTGTGACAAGGATTTTATGAAGCTAATAGCAGAATTGTACCTGCTAGGTTTTTTAGGTTATTAAAGTAAGATGAAGACATTGCATAGCACATGCATTTGAAAGACACAGCTTTGTTTTATTGAACACATTCTACTTGGAGACAGAGCAGTTCCCTGATCATAAAGCAGTTTGTATGAGGATATTAAAGAGGAAACATGCAATAAATTGTGTACCTCTATATAGAGGCAGAGAACTATGTAACTGAAGATAAAACATCATCCAGGAAAGCACGGGGATGTCTGAGGTAAAGCACTCAGGCAGGAAGGAAAACCCACCTGAGGACATCCTGCATTATATGAACCCAGACCTTCACTCTGCACAAGGGCAAAACTTGAAAGAAGGTGCAAGGCTTGTTCCTGCTCAAACCAGCTTCCAGGTCATTGAGTATGGTTCTCCCAGGGGTTACAGGAGGTGTTCGAGCCACAGCAGCCTGGGCAGACAAAATACTCCAACCATGACTGGTGATGCCGAACAGAGCAACCCCTTCTCTAGTGATCACATTTCATAAGAAATTCTACTCAAGAACAATATGTTTTGGGAAGGTTCTAGTCATTCAGCTCTACTACTATGAGGACTAATTGAATGAGATCTGTCTGGTCCTTGGGCATCCGGAACACAATTCTTGATCAGTTTTGGCAGGAAAGTGGGCTTGGGCAGAGCCAGGTCTGCACAGACCCAGGAACAATTTGACGATGTAGCAAAACCATACATGCAAGTTCAGAAATCTCTAGGGCTAGTTATCCATTCCTTGATGGACTATTACTCAGTTACAATTCTGTCCCTACTCCAAAGTCACCACAAATAAAAATTTAGGCTGTTTTACTGCTCTTTGATTTCAAACTGAAAGAATTACTTTTAAGAGTATGATATTGATATTAAAAGAAAAATTCCCAAAGTACAAAGTATGTAGAGTTTACAATACTTAAGAAAGCTAGTGTGACTAACTGAGTTCTGTATCAGCCTTTCCTGTTTAGGAGGAAAGGAGGAAGTCATTTCATCCCAGAACTGTAAATAATGTTCTTAAAATTATCGTCTATGTTGTCTTAGGTAGGACTGAAGCCCTCTTGAACTGTCATCAACATGCTTGTATCAGGCCAAAGTCTTTTCCAGGTTGCTCATGTAACTGTTTTGAATTAGTAAAATCTTTGATTAGCAGAAATATAATGAAGTCAAATGTTCAGAGTTGTACAAAACATGGTGTAAGAGTTTGGTAAAAGAACTTTGTTAAAAATATGCCTCAAACAACTCCAAAGGCATGTAAACAAACAAAGGTCCTCCCACTCTGAGGACCAAGGGGACTGATAAAAAGAATGAAAAGGGAGACCTAAGGGGAAGGGGAGTTGCTGGTAAGGAACAAGCTCTACCAGAGTATTGTCCTGTCTCCAAACGCCAGTCTCTGCCCTTGATGACCACTGATGGAGGTGGCCTGAAGGAGATGATCGAGCAGCTAACAAATGATAAAAGAGAACTTCTATGGAGTCTGTCAGTCACCAGGGACTCCCAAGCCTATTTCCAGAACCTTGCGGACTAGGCCCATTTCCAGCACTCTCTGGAAGGACTGACTAGGCCTGCATGCATGTGCTAATCACCTCCACCCACTGGGAAGGCCCTTAAGAACTGGAGCAAATAAAAGGCAACAGCCTTGGCTGTCAGTGGGACACACCCACTGTCCTGGATCCACAACACAGAAGACAACTCCATCACCAGCATGCAGGAAAGAATACAAGAAGAATCTTTGCTGCTCATCCCTAGAAAGCAGGGGAATGAGTCTTTCTTCTTTATCCTCTCTTTTTAGCTTTCCTGTTTTCCCTTCTTCTACCTTTCTTCACTCACTTAAATGTTACAATGCACATAACATTGTTCCTTGTTGTAATACACACAACCTTGTTCCTTGTTGAATAAAGAAATTTCTTTCACATATCTGATTGTTTGGTGTGTGGATACACCTTTATTTGCCTCTTGGGAATGCAGAACCCAGAGTTCTCAAACTGGACCCTGACACATGGTATTACTTCATAGGATAGATTTTTTTATACCCGACATTAGAGGCAGGGTATAAGTGGGTAAGCTGCACAAAATAAGAGTAAGAATATTTAAGAAGCTGGATAACACTTTAAATCAGATTCTCCAAGAAGGATTTAATGATCAGATTGCCATTACATGCTACATAAATGCCGACCCGTAATATAATTATAATTGTTTGTGATTAAACATCTGAGCCATAAGATGCTTCTCAAATCTCCAGCAAGTGTGTTTCGATAGCAAGGAACTGTGACTGTATTTCTTCTTTATTTGGATACTTTGGGAAAATATGCTGGATGTTGATTTAAACTATGATATGGAAATGGTCACTAAGCTTAAGTAACTCTGCTATGAAATTTATTGTTCCTGGCCTATTTTGTACAGCAAGCAGCAGAAGTGGGAAGAAGAAGAAGGCTCAAGAAGAGGGCAAGAGATTTTACAGCCAAGCAGAAGGTGCAGGCTGTTGCAGTAGAAGGGAGAGAAGGAACTTGGCCTTTCAACTCAAATCACAGTTCCTAAGTGTTTTCAGAAACTGTTGATACCCAAACAGTGCAGAAGGCTACCTTGTGTCTCCTTGCCTGGGTCTTGCAGGTCTCTCTGTCAGTCCCTATTTTCTCACCTCCTCACAGTCTTGCTTACACCTGCTCAAGTGTCTGTCAAAGCCATTTTGCTTAAAATTTCCACCATACTTTAATTCTCAAACCCCTCCAACAGCTCAGGCATTGAAATGTGAACATCTTATTACCAACTTCAAGTTCAATTCTTTATTCCATCTTTCCGTATTTTCTACTTATTCTGTTTTGCCCCATTTACCCATTTGTCAGCTTTCTCACAAGTATTTTAGATGCTGTACACTAGACATGGAAAGTCTTTCTTGTCAAAGCTCTCCACTGTTAATACTGGTTCTAGAGCATCTACTGAGAAAACTGAAGTGATTTTGAAGAGTAATTACAAACAGCTTATTCGTTTATTTTAAAGTTAATTACATAAACACTAGCTAACAAAGCTAGTGCTCCATGTAGTCCAGAATATGTTATATTCTTACCACCTAACTTTAGAAATCCAGAGTTAGTGCCTGCTTTGCAGTCCTAGATTCATGCACTTATTGATCATCTTTGTATTGCTTTATCCTTTGAAGGAGAAAAATACTCACCTCAAACCAGAAAATTTTAAGGAAAAGAAAAAGAAAAAGAAAAAGAAAAAGAAAAAGAAAAAGAAAAAGAAAAAGAAAAAGAAAAAGAAAAAGAAAAAGAAAAAGAAAAAGAAAAAGAAAAAGAAAAAGAAAAAGAAAAAGAAAAAGAAAAAGAAAAAGAAAAAGAAAAAGAAAAAGAAAAAGAAAAAGAAAAAGAAAAAGAAAAAGAAAAAGAAAAAGAAAAAGAAAAAGAAAAAGAAAAAGAAAAAGAAAAAGAAAAAGAAAAAGAAAAAGAAAAAGAAAAAGAAAAAGAAAAAGAAGTGCATTGCTTATTCATCTTCAGCAACTGGGAAAAGCAGGTTTTTAAGGTGAGTAGTATTTAAAATTTAATTGATTGAAAAAAATGAAAGCTATGATTTGCATGGACTGTTTAAAGAAATCATCCACCCTTTTTTCCACTGTTTTAATGTAATAAACCTGACAATTTTAATATTTCAAAGTTTGCAAATGATTTTTGAATAAATACAAATGATAACTGATATAGCAACTCTGATGATATGGGTTATTTCTCTAGCAATGACTTATTTCCGGGAATTACAGGGTTGGTTATGTTAAGAAAAGACCTTATTTACTAAAATACAATGACAAAAATTCGAATGCTAGAATCAGAACCAATAGCAATGTAGATCCTTTACACCTGGATAGAACAGAATTTTTCTTTTGTTTCAAGAGAGGAAAACAGCAAAATTGAATCTGAGAATAAGAAAGAACTCATTTGACTTTAAAATATTCACAAATATGTATATTTCAGTTTTTAATTTATTCCTTTTCCTACTATGGGTACAAAATATCTTTAGGACCCTGCTACAGTGGCATGGACAGCATCATTTTGTGTACACAGAAAATTGTCATCTCTGATATAAAACCAACAAGCAGCTGATCTGTGTGAGGGGAATCCTTTCCAGAGTGTTTTGGCTTTTTATTACTGCTTTGACATCTTTCTCAGGACAGCATTTTCTGAGTGTAGGGATGCTTGGTGCGGTTTCAGGTGATAGGATACTGACAGACTAACAAAACTGTACTGTGCTGTATATTTTCACAGAGCACAGTGCTTTGCAAGGCTTAAGTACTTGAAGTCAGGATCCAGAACAGAGCAGAGCAAACAAATGCTTGCAAGAAAGGAGGTTTATGGACCATGTGGTCATATGGATAGTAGGAAGGATTATTTTATTGCTCTTTTATACAGAGGATATATGTAACTACCCAAACTGAGAGATATGTTAGACATGCTACAGGATATGATAACTGCAATGTCAAGGCACGACAAGACTAAGACCTATGGTCTGTCTGCTGTACTCAGGCTACTTCAGAAGGTAATATAAAATCATCCTTCTGGGATACTTTGCCAAATATGTACTGTTGTGCCATGCCCCAGACTTGATTTAGTCATGTATCAGTAGCTATTTCCCTGTATGATTTTGCCACAAAGAATTACTGCACAGATTAGCCCTACATTTGTATATCCACTGTAATTATTTTAATTTAACTTGCAAGCTTTCTGCTTGTGAGTGCTAAAATAAGTAAAAAGGGAGGATCTGATTTGCCTTTTTATATGACTATATATAAAAATGACTGTTCTGAATGTTTTTCTTTCACATTAAAAGATCTTTTATTAAGGAGAAAATAACCCCATCCTTTCTCTGGACAGCATTCATATCTTTGTTCCCTAGTTTAAAATACTATGAAAAGCAGCAAAAACATTAAGTAAAGCTACATCCAGACATTCAAATTGTGCACATTTTTTTATATTACTTATAACAGCCATTTTATTTCAAAATCCAACACACCGTTCTTTCTTCTAACTGCTGCTTGGCACCTGATTTACACCTCAAACATATTCTCAGATGAGCATTTTTCTCCCTTATAGGCTAGTTCTCCCTATAGCTGCTAGTTCCTTTTTCCAGAAGAGAAGCAGAAGTTTCGTTCCCACATGTAGGACTGCCAGCACATAAACTGCCTGGGTGGTAAAAATCAAACAATTGCCTCCCCTCAAAATGCCTCTGCCTGTTAAATGAAAGGCCAGCCACACTTCATGAAAGCACCTTAGTGTTTCTAGGCAGCTTTCTGAAGGCAGGTGAGAGGGTGGAACTAGATGATCTTTAAGGTCCCTTCCAACCCTAACCATTCCATGATTCTATGATGCCTCCGATTAAAGTTCCCAGTTCCCAAAAGTTCTCCTGTTACTGGGATACAGGAGAGTCTCCTTGGGGTATGTATGTCCTTGTAACCAGGTAAGGAACTGAGTTTTGATAAAACAATAGAGTTTTTTTTCAGTTGTAAGCAATTTGTCATGTCAAAGCATTGCTCAGAGTAGCAAGGAAATGCATGTTAGAAAAAATTCTTATCATTAGGCTTGCTTTGATGGAGGAGCGCTGAGCCTTCCTGTTAGAGACTCTTCCTCAGCATCCTCCTTGGTCTCCACAATAGTTGTCTGCAAGACCTTCCCTCCTTTTAGTCTTTCCTGTTATATTAATCACACAAGACTGCTATTTCCTCACACTTTTTAAGCCTCTGAAGCCTCTCCTTCTCTCAATCCCGGGGAATTTTTCGAGAGAGGACCACCAGAGGGCAAAGCCAGATCATGAACGTCTGAGCTCACTGTGCCTGTCCTGCAGCCCAGAGTGAGGTGGAGCTTCAGAAGCCTGGCAGCTCTCTAGATGCTCACAGTTTATGTCACGATTGTAACTATTCGCAAGCACCGCCCAGTATTCAGGAAAGCCTCAGCATTTCTGGGATCAGGAATCAAAAACCTGGCAGGATAATTCGATCTCAGTCTCATTAACCTGATAACCTCTTCCAGTGCTTGTGGGAATCTTAAACATTTTGCTGCATGAAATTAAGGAGAACAACATGAAAAAATGAAAGGAATGATTCGCATGTTAGGCATCTTAATTTTGAACTCATTAAGAGATACTGCACTGTAGAAATTTATTTAAAGAGGGAAAAGCTTTAAAACTTCATCTCTAGGAACATTTGCTTTAACTCTGAGTAACCCTCAAACTTGGATGCAGTCTCCAGTTCAGAAACATCACAGTGTTCATGTAGCACATCTGAAACCGTGGTAGAGTAACCACTTGTCACAAGAGAACTTATCCTGTTTAAAATGATAGCTAGAGGATGCTTTTTGTTTGAAGTTTATCAGAAAAACTTAGTAAATGTGCATTTCTTCCACAGAAAGTTTCCAGTTCCCCAAATATATTTTAAACCATTCATGCACATGATCTTTTAAGATAAGGTCTCATTTAAGGAAAAAAAAAAAAAAATCCACCTGTATCTGCCTAAACTTCAGATGAAACGCCTGGCCCTGGCCCTCCTTAGAGGCTGTTTGCCTTCCCTCTTTCAGATCAGTATCTTTGAAAGCATTTATGTTCTTTCCTATGACTCTGTGTGCTATTCATACTGAAGATAATTAATGATCCTACAAAAGCAAATTCATTATTAGCCCGAGCAATGGAACTCTAGAACTAATTCTATGAGCAGAGTTTTTCTCAAGCAACAATGCAAGCCATCAGCAACCATTCATGGAAAAACTGGGAAGAGGCTCTTGCAGGCCACAAAGACTTTACACCTGCTTCTCGAGACAACAAACAACCCTTGTGCCACACACACATACCCATCACCACAGCTGTTTTTCAGTTGTAATAAACTTCTGCTGACCCAGACACTGGTATATTACATCTCCAGCCTAATCAGTGAGTTGGCCTGCTGGTATTTATTTTCTGGTGAGATATGATTTGGTATGCACTGAAGATCCGTGTAGCTTACCTCATCATCAACAGCACTGACCTCTGGAGCACTCCAAAAGCAGGGACACAATCCTTGAGCCAGCAGAGCTCAGTGTCAGAAAGTGGAGCAGATTAATACCCAGATGGATGGAAAATGGCAGTGTTAACGAACACGACAAGCAAGTAAGCTGCTGTGCTCACAGTCTAGAAAATGATCCATCTGGTACCGATTCAGGAAGGCAACCATCCATTTAAAATCTGTGAATGGAAAGTGTTGTGATGTCTAATTCACACATGCTTTTTTGGCCTGACTGTACTGAAAATGTGCTCCTTGAGATACCATGTTAGTTGCTCAAGCAGGCCTTCCACCTGCTGATGTGAGCTGGTGAGCCTGGGACAGGGATGGAGCTGCAGGACACCAACAGAATCAGCCTCTAAGAGGCAAAAAGCTCTTCATTCACTCAGTGGTAAACTACTTCAGAGATGCATGATGCTGAAACCCCCACATTTCTTTGCTCTTTTGTGCTGGGAAACACCCTGGGAAACTTGTTCCTCCCTGGCCAACTTTGACACTTGAGCTTCTTGAAGAATCATAGAAATGTTTTCGTTGGAAGACTTCTGAGATAATGAAGTCCAACAGTTAACCTAGCACTTCCAAGTCCACCACTAAACCATGTCACTAAACGCCACATCCATGTGCGTCTTTTAAATACCTCCAGGGATGATGACTCACCTGCTTCCATGCCCAGCCTGTTCCAATGCTTTACAACCCTTTCAGTGAAGAAATTTTTCCTAATATCCAATTTAAACCTCCCCTGGTGCAACTTGAGGCCATTTCCTCTCATCCTATCATTTGTTACTTGCGAGAAGAGACCAACACCCACCTTGCTACAAGGTCCTTTCAGGTAGCTGTAGAGAGCAATAAGGTCTCCCCTCAGCCTCCTTTTCTCCAGACTAAACAACCCCAGTTCCCTCAGCTGCTCCTCATAAGACTTGTGCTTTAGACCCTTCACCAGCTTCATTGCCTTCCTTTGGACATGCTCCAGCACCTTGATATCTTGTCTTGTAATGAGGGGCCCAAAACTGAACACGGTATTTGAGGTGTGGCCTCACCAGCACTGAGTACAAGGGGAGGATCACCTCACTCGTCCTGCTGGCCACACTATTTCTAATACAAACCAGTATGCTGTTGGCCTGCTTGGCCACCTGTGCACACTACTGGCTCATATTCAGATGTCTATTGACCAATCTTAGCAAGAAGAGATGCCATGCAACAACAGGAATCTTTAAATCATATTCTCAGCCAGTAGTGTTACAATGTCATCAGGAGAGCTTTTTCCAAGACATGCCTTTAAACAACAGTAATAGTTTTCAATATGTTTTAGTGTGCATGCATGAAGATTGTGTTGCTACTTTTCAGACTAATATTGTACTGTACTACTGATCTTCAAAAATACAGCAGTGCAGGGAACGACTATATCTGCTCTTTTTGCAATAAAGAAACTTTACATGGGGACCATGCCATTGCACAGTTGAACTATAATTTTCAATGTCTAGAAGCAAAATATGCAAACAAGTAATCCTTTAATCTTTATTATAAATTAAATCTTCTAAGTTACATTCCTAGGCACTTTAAAATGTATTGGTATCTTTCTGAAAGGAACCTCACCCTTCAGAAGAATTCCTGCTATCGGACAATATTGTTTTTTAATTTCCTCCTCCTTTTTCGTATTATTGTTCTCATGTGAACCTATGTTTATTGTTTTAGTGATACTCTCCTGTTGATTATTACCTTTTCACCATTTGTGACATAACACTTAGTATTGCTGTGGAGAAGAGTATGACACTGAGATCAGCCGGAATAGGACCTTAAAAATTACTAGATACCTTGGGTTTGTGCAATTCTTTGCATTAAAAGAGGAAAGTACAAAAATATACAAAAAGTATACCAGAAGATCTCCACCAGACAATTTACGAAAAGCCAGCAACTTTCAAGGAGTATTTGTATGTTTATAATTACATGGAGGGAATGGGATTAGACAAATAGTTTTATTCTATCATTGAACTATGTAAGATCCTTGAAACAAATTTTATTTCTAATTTTAAGATCCTATAGAAGTATATTTGGGTTCCAGAGACTACAGACCATTTCAATGACCAGTCCTGAGTTCCCCCCAAACCCTCCCACCCATATACTTTTCCAAGAGACTATAGCAGTATAGCTGACCATGCAAACAACATGTTATTTTAAAGAATCCTTCAGAAGCAGTAATTACGCTCTTATGTTTTTCACTTGCTGGGGAAATGCTCCTGGATAGCTTCAGCTCCTTTTGTATGCTTTACAATGTGAGAGCCTGCCTCTACATTGCTGCCTCTGACATCGCACATAAGCAAGACAGACCTGGTACTCCCTCCACTTGCATCTCAAAACATTTGTGCTCTAAAACTTGACGCAGAAGTGGAAAAGACTCAGAGAATCCATTTTACACATCTATCCCTTCTCCCATTAATGAGAATGTTATCATTTCCAGCTGTCTATAGACAGGTATTAATGTCAATAAAACAACTTGAATGTTTACAGCAAGCTACAAACCTAAAATGCTGGTCCTTGATCTCCTATGCCAGAGGGCTGTGACAACAGTTCCATATAATGTACCTTTTTTTCTTGTCCAGCCCCTATTCTGTCCAAAGACAGTTTCTACTGCTCCTGCCCATAATGCCACTGTCAGGCAACAGCTCTCACACTTACCTCACTTAGCAGTGCCTCTAAAAGAGTTCTGATAAAGTCATGGTATGGAAAGCACAGGAAGCAAGACAAATCACACTACAGTTGTGAGATCACTTACCATAGTCAGAAACCCTTTCCAAATTAGCTTCTGCGGGAAAATTCCTTTTATTTGTATAATTTTAGTTACACACGAGTATGTTCCATTTAAAACACATGTTACAGAGCAAGAAAATTTCTATGTCTTTATCACCTAAATTACATTAAAATAATTATTGCACATAAACCAAATTACTCTCTCTAGACTATTAAACTGTGAGGTCCAAAGCAATAACAAAGCAAAACTCCAGATGAAAACATCTCACTCATATCCAAAAACATCATCCCTTGTTCAAAGTTCTCAATGGAGCTCAGCATCAGCCCTTGAAAGGCATTCACGTATCACTTACAGAACAGGGTGCAGAAGCAAGCTGTCATTTTTCTAATGGATACTTCCTATTCCATAAACAAATGTTACTTAAAAAGTAGAAGAATTCTACAAGTAGCAAGGACCAAAACGGCATTCATTCTGTGTATATACACTCTGTGTACATGAATTAAATATTCAACAAGCAGAATAGAGAAGGCAAGACACTAATATTCCTCCATAGCCTAAATAATGCAACTTTTGTTTATTTTGTACTTAGTATTTAAGCATTATGAATTAATTAAGAAGTTATATTACATTAAACTATGTGGTAGTTTCAAACTTCAACTTTTTGCTTCCAGGGACAGTGTCAATTTATTTAAGAGATTTAACGCTTTTCTGTATTCATTATTTTGTTTGCCTTTCCTGGAAGAACAAATCTAGAAACAGCTTATGGCTGTATGATACATCTCCAGTACCCTGCTGCTATATCATGCAGGAAGATTAGTATTTTCAGGCGTTTGTGGTTTCGCAGTCATTCTACTCCACAATGCACCTGATCTCAGAGGGAACTATTAAAGTAAATTTCCTTTCCAGAGTTTCCTAGCCATTACAGTCTTTAGAGACTTAGGAAAGAGCAATCCCAATATCTGAAATTAACATTTTTTAAAAATCACCAACAGCAAAACTCTTACTTTGTTTCAATACCTTTAAATAGAATGGGAAACTCACCAAATTCACCTGCTTATTCTTCATTTGGGCAGCCAACTCTCCGAAGACGAACCACTATGAATCCAGCTGCCTTTCTCTCATTCTGGGAGATGTGGGAGATGCGACAGGTTCAAGTGTATCAGCAGAGTGCAACACTAGTGCATTTCTAGAGCAGGGAGGCGGAAAAAGCAGGGGTGGGGGGAGAAGAGTCAGCCCTCACAGCAGTTTAAGAGTTCTTGCATGTTGTTATTGCCACAGGTTCCCGTGACTGGCTTTAGCTGATCTCCTCTCCTCTGATATTGCTGCCTGTTGAGCTGGGGAGTGCAAAAGAAGACTAACCACTGTTCACTCTGAGCTGTCTCCCGCAGTAAGCCCTGGTGTTTTATCAACTGCAGAGACAATCGATACCTGGGGAGGAAAGAAGTTTTGCCACCTGTCACCTGAGATAAAATGATCAATTTCCTAATTCTAGTACTAATGCTGGATTCAAAGCTGAGAGGTAATTATCCCAGCTGGTTCTTAAAACAATCTATGAATTACACCGATAGTGATTATTAAAACTGGTGTGAAAGGCATTATGACACATGAGTTCATTGGGTCTATTTATAGATTAATTTTCCTCTGTTTATGGAGTCATGTGGAATTCAGGAAGGGATAGCTTTCCTTGTGAGAAGAGCTTCCCCTTTTCCTAGTAGGTATCATTACTTGCTAGATGTGTAAATTGGCAAACCTTTCACACTAATGGCAAACTACAATAAAACAGTTGGTGGTTACTTAAGAATTCACTTTATTTATTTACGGCTGAGTAAATAAAGGCTGTACTGAATCAGCTTTGCCAGTGTCACATAGGGACTGAGAAGATGCTGTTTTCTAACATCTTGAGGGTCATGGGCTAGCAGACAAAGCACCCCTACAGCCTGGGCTCTGCTTTCAAGCATTGCCTATTGCCCTCAAAAGCAATATGATCATATCGTTTCACCTGTTTGTAAGCAGGCAAAGGAGCTTTAAGAAATTTCAGGTCACTGTTAGCAAAAGAAGAAAAAAATCATATTGTATTACTAAAGCTTGCCTCAGTGTGACTTTGGACAAGTCTCAGAATATTGAACAACTTACTGGTGAGGTAAAAAATAATACTATGAGCATAAAAAATAAGAAAGATGGGAAATTTTTTACCATAAATCATATGTGACTTTATTTAATTTTAGTTTATAAAATATGAAGAAGTTCAGTGATTCAGTAAACCCAGACCTATGATTCTTTTCCCTGCCACTCTCTAAAACTTGCCAAAATTCCTTAAATGCCTCCCTTTTTAGTTTAGCCTTAAAGCCTTCTACATACTAGGAAGCTAAAAGAACCTCAGGTACAGGTTTCATACATAGGCCCAACTGTGACATTCAGCCAGATGCATTCCGCCTCAGCTTCCTTAGCAGTGCCCTCTGTTAGGCAAACTATACTTCCAACTGTATATAAATGCCTTTTAGCAATACCTCTGTTCAAAACACACTGGCAAATGCTACTCTCATTTAAAACAGTCACCAAGGGCTGGTGAGGAAGAATACAGTTACATCAGTTAGCAGGGTCACCAGTTACATGACAAAGCCAAATTCAGTTCCTTTCTCTGCTCCAGAGGATCTGACACTTCCCTCTCATCCCACAGCAGTCTCCCTAACTGTTTCACTGCAACGCATGGGTCAAGATTCGTGTGGGACTGAGAAAAAACAAGGACAGTGACACATTGCAACAGGGAGCTCAGGTGTCCTGGAGGGGGTACAGATTCTGAACCCCCCATGAAGGCTTGTTATACATGCCCTAACATGCATTTCATGTCCAATGGCTACTTAATGACCAAAAATATTAGGAATCCCAGAAACAGGGAACAGAATTCCCTCTTTGCAGGATACAGCCTTGTCAACTACTCTCAGTGTAATTCTTGTTCTTGCAAGCTATCTCCTGGTCCCAGAGGACCTTGAACATTTCCTGAGGCTGTTCCCAGTGGGATGTAAGGCTCCTGGCTCCTCTTGGCTCTCCCCCGTGTTCCCGCAGGCACCTACCAGTGGTCTGCACCCCCAGCAGGCAGCATCCACTCATACACATGTGGATTTCCACATGTATCCCCACAGCAAAGAAAGGAGCTGAACCAGTGCTCTCTCTTTTTAAGGAAATTCCAGACATTGTGACAGAATGACACCCAAATGCTATTTTCTGCATCTATAAGTTAGGTTGGGGTTTGTTTGTTTGTTTTTTTTTTGTCTTGAAAAATCAAGATATCAGGACCAGGTCCATTCAAGAATTTCTTCCGGAGTGTGTGTAGACAACTCTCTGTAGCATTGAGTGTAACATTTGTAAGCTCTAATGAAAGTCCCTGTTCATAATGGTATTTTTTTACTGACTAGTTTTAGGTAGTGTTGGTTTTGGGATAGTTTGTTGTTCAGTGTGTAGAGGGCTTTGAACTGAGATCTGAATGCACCATACATACAGAGTTTTCATGCCAAAATATATTCCAAGTACTAAAAAATTTTATTCCAGGTACCAAATATCCAGACCCTTTTTGCATTTAAACTACATTTCCATCTTTTTTTTTTTAATCAAATATTTAAGAAAGTTGAATCCTACATTTTTTGTCTGTTTACAGAGACTTTTACATTTTTTACAGTAAAAAGTACAAATTTCTAATTTACATTATCATTGAACAAAAAAGAAAGGAAAGCAAGATATTATCTTGGAGAGATACAAGGGTCTTTATCCTCTTCATCTCACCAACATTATTTGCTTCCAATGAAGGTTTTGACAGCTAAGATAACATGTGGATAAAACAGCAGGTGTGAGTCAGACTTTTCTTCATATTTCATCCTGGAGAGAGAACAACTACAATTTAGTTTATTTTAAAACAAAAGATAGGAGGGTTGGTAAGAAAAACGCAATAATGAAGATTTTTCATTAAGATGTAAAGCTACAGTACAACCTTAAAAACTTACAATGTAAAAATGTAGATTACCTACCAAATTAAATATGTCTAAAACCAATGAATGTTAAGAATTGAACTGTCCTGTCAAAATCCATGCTCTTTACCACTTAAAGTCTTCTAAGATGTGGTAATGGAAGAAAATTAATTGTATTATTTCTGATGTTTTTCACTTTCAGTTATGCAGCAATGTCTGGGTTTCACTTCTATGTGTATATGTACTGCAGTGAAATAATTTAAAACATTTTAAGGTTTCTAAAAGGTTGGGTTTACTCTTCAATTTTTTTGTGGTCTGACTTCTAAATTGTTTGTTTTGGAGTATAAAGTGCAATATAACAATGAGAATGACCAAACTGTAGCATAGCTCCTGCAATTTAATGTGAAAAAAAGTGACACTGTAAACTCCAGAAACAAAGCATAGACTGCCATTAGCTATTCTCTAGATTTAAATTATAACAACATAACACAATGAATAGTTACTCTCGTACAGAAGTCAAAATTGTTTTTGCTTTTAATGAGGATGGCTCTTTCCTTGCAAGGTAAACCCAGCAAGGTAACCCCACCAAAACTTCATAAACCTTGCTAAAATCTTTCACTGCTGCTGTCTTAAGTGTGACTTGAAGGGGCAGCATAACACAACAGAGGTAACATATGACGAGGATGTAACATACCTCCTGCCACATTTTTTTTAATTACACTAAAATTTGTGACTGTGTTCAAGCCGTATCTTTCTGTGGACTTCGCTATCATTCCCAAGCTTGCTGAGATGCTAATTGACAGCTTGGGCCTATACGAGTAAGCTACAAGCTTCTTTACACTACCATCTTTACAAATCTATGCTGTTCTTGTGTTGTACAACATTGTTCTCTTAAAACTCCACTTGGTATGTAAATGTGCACATATTCATTCAACTCTACTACAACATTTCCTTTTGAGACTTTAACAGCTAAAAAGCCTTGGAGCCACCACTGCAATAAATGCAAAACCTTGAAATAATCTTATTAGGTACTCAATATACAGCCAGAATCATTTGGTTTACAATAAGCACATTAAGAAAGCTTTTTTCCAAAATCATGTATTAGACTTGGATCTACAAACACATGGTTTTACTTAACCCTCATGTGCTCAAAGAATCATTCATCATAATCATATAACTGAATATATGTGAGATTAGGCTAAGTAGCTGACTTGGAATCAAAACCCCCGAATTCATAAACCTGAGTCTTCCCTGTCATAGCTTGTACAATTATTGCCAAAGAAAAGTAGGTCCGAAAATATTTGCTAGAATTCATTTGATTTTTGAACACTGATAATTGAAGTGAAACATCTCACCTGAAGTAAGAGTTTGAAAATAAAAGACACTAGTTTTTTTTTTTTTTATTGTTTATTTATATATTTTCTTGCTATTTGTTACGAGGTACTCCATGACATTATTGATTCTTTAATTCTGAATTTTTTTTTTTTTTTCAGGAACAAAACCAGCAAGATTAATATGTCCAGCCAAAAACCTTTTATATAGTTTTGAATCCTTGTGCTGAAACAATAGATCTGAGAGACATCTGAGACCAGTTGCTATAGTAATATAGTTTGAAAAAGCCCTGTGTTGATGTTGTGCACATGGGGTAGAAACACAGAGAGGAAATGAGCCAGTTTGTTTTTCCATGCACAGCAGGACCCGCCTGCACAAGTGTAACAAATGAGCAAAAAATGTCACAGATTGGTAACCAGTTGGAGGTGGGTGGAGGGGGAGGAGAGTGGAGAAGAAACAGGTCAGATCTGCACCACAAAGTTGGGGGAAGGTGTAAGTAATGGCTATATATATTCTAATTATCTTGTCAGCTAACAGGGAAGATACCAAGAAGAGAAGGGCTTTGTAGAAATGTGTTTCAGCTCCTAATTGGACCAGCACCTCTTGCTTGCTTCTCTCACCCCCTCAAACCAGCTCTGGCAGCCACCTGACAACCTAGTTCAAAGCCTTCGCAGCTCAACATCACTAACTTCAGAAGTTTTTTGTTTGAGACTGGAAGCTGGCAAGCAGGCCAAGTTTTCTTGGTTTTTGTGAGTGGTTGTCTCCCTTCTCTCCATTTCCCCCACTTTCAGAGTCTTAATACTTTCAAAGGTATTCAGTTTTCTTACTGGCCAACAAATGATGCCACTGTCATCTTTCTTATTGTGAAAGAAAAAGAATAAAGTGTACAGTGGCATTAAGGGTCTCTTACTGGACTGCTAAGAACTTCTGTTTGATGCAGTAGGTCTTTAAGTTTGTTTCGGTCAGATTGCAAACTTCTCATCTCTAACTTCTCCCACGCAATGGCATTCATGCAAGCTGTGACTACACAGACTCACGCTTTAGGAAGGCTCCCACTGAGGTGAAGCTTGGGAAAACAGAACAGGTTGAAATTCAAGAAAAACTAGTGTCCAAAATAATTATCTTTTTTTAAAGTTAGGTAAAGCTTGAGATATTAGTATCAGTCTTATAAGCTAGGAAGTGATAATGAAGTGAGGAAGAAAGGTGCTCTCCTAGTACAGAGCTCTTGTTTAATTATGTGACTGATTGCAAAAGGAAAATTGTTGGAAAGTGGAGGGGACAAAGAGAGAAACTGAGACTCTCCATCTTGATGAAGAAAATCCTTCTAGCATTGGGGACCTGGACTCCATGGGGAATTCTGACCTACATCCAATAACGGTGGAGAAACTCAGATAAGCAAAATTTTTTAAGGACATACATGGTTTTGCCTAGTATTTGAATTCTTTTTTATCGACCGCTAAACATGTTTACTGTTTATGTTTCAGTCTAGTCACAGTCTATCCATCCTCATGTGCCTAAAGAATTAACTATAAACCAACAGCATTTGCAAGCTTTGGGCTTACAAAAGGAGTGCTAGATATAAGGAGTTCCTATGGGATCAGAACTGGCCCTATGGACTTCACTTTTGAGGAATCCATTCCTCATTGGCTGTAGTTTATGCTATGATGGATTAAGGCAGAAGCAGTGAAACTGGTGCTTGTTTGCCTTTATACACTGTGCTGTGAACTTCAGAGGATCAGGAACAACTACTCAAGCAGTTAGATCTTCCCAGCTAGAGGTTGGAGGGTTATTAACCCTGTCAGCCTTTCCAATTTAATCTGCCAATGTCTGAGCCAAGAGGCACTAAAATCCATCTGGTCCCAGCTGTGGGGACAGCCTAGAGCATGTTGAACTGGGAGAGGTCGACCATGTCCATGACAAGCACAGAGGGAGAATGCAGTGCCAGAGGATCATAAACTGACAGCTGGGGTGACCGCAGCAGGTGCTCCTGATTAAAATGGACAGACAAGGATCTGATTTTAGATTTACCCATCTAGATCTGTGACACATATCAGAAGTAAATCCCTGGATGGTGAAGAAGGTGATGGTTGGCTGTCCTGCTCAGGTTTCCAGCCACGGTTGGGATGCTGCTGCTTCATTTTACTCAGCTAGTCATCTTTGAGTACGCAGCTGCCTGCTGGCTGGGACCATTTCCCTGTCTCTCTTTTCTTCTGCACCACACTTTTTAGCAACACTTGGCTGCCCAAGAGATGTTAGTCTGGACTCTTCCATCATGGGGCCACTTTCATGCTCACCCATTAGAAAAGAGGCTGACAAGGAGACCAGGTATCTGTGACCTTGCTTCATCAGTTCAGAGTCACATGTGTGAACTGTCATAACAGGCAACTCCGAAGCAGGCTACAGTACTCAAGAGTGTAAAACAAATAGAGTCTCAGAGATCAAACAAGTAAAACAGCCTTGCAGATTATCTTTTATTAAACTTATAAAACAATTGCTTCTTTTTACCCCTAGTTTGACTCACTTGTTCCAGTTCCATCACCGTTTTAAAAATGTGTCTTGAATGACACATAGTTCCTACTACAAAATGCATAGCTAGACAAGTCACTGAGAAGATGGAAATCAATTGTGCAAATCAGTGTTCAAGACTAAAGCTGCAACATATAAGCAGCAGTAAATGCTTGCACTACTCTCATCTCTGAGTGCAACATCATTTTAGCAATACAAATAATCATAAACGAGAATTATTTTAAGCCAGCTTTACTGTCTGTTACCTAGTTCAATGCTACTAAGCTCAATCTGTTTTCATCAGATAATGTCAATGATAAATTAAGGAACACAAAGAACATGAAGAATTAATTGTTGACACTCCCCAGAGTCAGTTTTGTAAGGGTTACCAAGTGATAATGAAATGCAAGTAAGCACACCTTTTTATGCAAAATTGGACAGTCACTTCTTTGGCACAGCAGCATTCAAGAGAGGATCAGATATGGACTGCACTTATTCAGGCTACAGAAAAACAGATCCAGAGCTAGATCCACTGAGGTAACCCTTAGTGAAGATACTGGGTAAATGAGTCTAGCTGTGTTTTGCGTCTCACAAACACCAGGCTGATTGTAAAACTTATTTTTCTTTCTGCAGAGTCAAGTAACTTCAGAATGATTGAAAGAAAAAAATAACATTCTAGAGGAAGTTGTAAGTTTGATACATACAAAATAAACAAAACATGAGTGGATATATCTAAACAATTTTTTGACTGTTTAAGGTTAATCCCGTACCATGGTATCATGGAATCACAGAACAATCCAGGTTGGAAGGGACCTCAAAAGATCATATGGTCCAACCTTTTGTGGGAAAAGCAGCCTGGATGACATCATCTATCACCCTGTCCAACTGCCCTAAAACCTCTTCCAGCGACGCTTGTACCTGTTCCCTCTTGCCTTCTCCATGTGTCTCCTTGTGAAAAGAGAGCTTCCATCCTGTTTCAGTTCTTGAGGTACTGGAATACAGTGATATGGTCCTCTTGAGCCTTCTCTTCTCCAGGGAGAAAAGACCTAACTCCATCAGTCTTTCCTCAAGGGGCAAGTTCTCCAGCCTTTTGATCATCCTCATAGCTCTCTTTTGACCCTCTCCAGTTTGTCTGCATCTTTCTTGAACTATGGAGCTCAGAACTGGACACAGCCCTCCAGGTACAATCTGGCAAGTGCTCAGTAGAATGAGATGATCACATCTCTGTCTCTGCTAGTAATGCCCCTGCAGATGCAGCCCGGATTCTATTTGCCTTGGTTGCTGCAGTGGCACTGACTCCTGTCAACCAGCTCCTAGGCACAAATAGGGCAGGGGCAGTACTGTCATCCCAGTGGCTCTGGTTAGATACAAAAATACATTATCACACTTCCACTTACATAGTGTGTATACATTAGGGATCAGTAATAATACAGGAGAAGATAGTTTAGCATTCCAAATCCCACCAGAAAGTGGTTTATCTAATTCCGTATTTTGACTCTACAGGGAAAAGAAAAGAGGCATTGGAAAAGAAAGACCTATTAAATTTATTTGTCCTTGAAAGGAAGTTCTTTTTAGCTCAAAGGCTTTTTGGTTTTTTGGTTGTTTGGTTTTTTAAGGTCAAGTGAATAAAAATGTATACTAAGTACTATATGTAGACAGGAAATAATCTTCCTG
The DNA here is from genome assembly GCF_000700745.2 of Antrostomus carolinensis. NCBI lineage: Eukaryota > Metazoa > Chordata > Aves > Caprimulgiformes > Caprimulgidae > Antrostomus > Antrostomus carolinensis. The sequence goes on from NW_010295330.1 coordinate 32,552, forward strand.
TCTGTCGTGAACTTTCAAGCCTTTCAAAAGAGTCTGCTGTCCAAAATTCAGACACAACTTTGGTTTCTGGTTGTTAATGGAATGGCTAAACAATTGTCCTGAATGTTTTGTCTAGATTTCAGCTCATTTTATTTAATTAGCTGATAATTTCAAGACGAAAAATTCTCTCAGTTCTTGCCAGAGGGATTGTGCTGGTTTCAGAACTCTTTTTCTGAGGATTCTTTCAATGCCGAGGAATTTTTTTAAGCCAACTTATTCCGAAATATTTTAGCTTTGACCACTGATATTTCCCCACAAACTGTTGATAAACTTTAATAAATCTTCAAGTCACAGCCCGAAGAACATGAACTGTGAATTTTATTTGCAAGTATTCCAAGGATATAAGGGTATAAAATAAACACTGAAAATGAGATCAGGAAAACCTTTGAGTATTTCACAGCAGTATGGATTCACTAGGACAATGCAGAAAGTCTGGATTGTCACATACTGAAGGGGTATCAGTAGTGCTAGTCAATCTCATTTCTCTATGTGTAGATAAGGAAGTAGGTAGTGCAAGAAGATCTATAATAACAATAAAATTGTTTTGTTGACAGCTATTTCTGTGGCACTTTACCTCTTTTAAATTATTTTATTGGTTTAATTTTTTGGCTTAGCTAAAAAAAAAAAAAAATATCTTCCCTCAGGTTTCTCTGCTTGCCTGAAACAACATAGCATCTTAACCAGTTCCCTGCTCTTCTTCCTTCTGTATTTATGCAAAATGAAAGTAGAAAAAATTTTATGATGTTGAAAGGATATATGACCCCTGTGACTCCCATCCTCACTCTCTGTTTGCCAGGTTTGTTTTTGTTCAACTTAATCTGGGGTTTGCATCTTTGAATATGGACTGGAGATCTGATGGCAGTGAAGCTTAATTTTGTATCCTGTCTCTTGTTTCTAGAGCACTTTGCAGTTTGTCTGTCTCATTTCATGTGCCCACACACAAACACAGAGCATCAGCCATCTCTAGTGGGAGGGTGACAGCCACACAAGCCAACTGGGAGCCAGCCAATGCTCTGCACAGCAGTGGGGAAAAGGGAATATTGGCCAAGGATGTCATATCAAACCCTTCTCTCCAGAGTGTGCCGTGAGATTTTCAATATCCACAAGAAGCAGATGTCTTTAATTTCTGATCATTGAAGAGAAGCATGACAAGAATGTGGGTTGGCAGAAGTAGGGGCAATGCCAGCTCATCAATGGTCTGGACTAGCAGTCTTCCAAAAGAGAGACAAGGCAAATAATTGGGGCATAAAAGACTTGCTTTTGTCCTTGATGAACAAGGTAAGAGGACCAAAGATATGAGGAAGCCATCATCATAATGTGCAGAGGGAGATAGGCAGTTTTGCAGTCCAACTGAGACGCTCAAGCAGCAGGCTCCGTAAGACCAAGAATTCAAAAGCTACCTCAAAAAACTAACTTTGACACAGCCACGGAAAGGACAGATATATGCAACCAATGCTAATGTGCCTCAGTATTGGATTTCATGCTTCTGCATGACTGACATTAAACAGCTGGCCTATACTGTACACTAGCATGCTGTGAGTGTTCCCAGCAGAGGGTCCAATCCTCCATGGTAACGCTCTTCAGGGAGCTCTGGAAATGCTTTAATTATTAAAATGAATAATTCCTACCAACACATTTAATTGGAAAATATTACATGTTTAAATGTGCACTAATGGAAGGGCTCTGAAAATCTAACAATATCATAGAATATGCTGTTTGAAGTGAATTCTAGCAATATTTTTTCAGCCAATAACACCATGCATTATTTATCCTATCTCTTTTTAATCCTATCTGATAGTTCATATGAAGAAGGAATCGCTGGAACCTCAGAGATAAAATGCAAATCTGTGAATCGCCCCCTGCAAGCTTAACCTGCCAACACTACCTCATCCACCTTCCTTGCTTCCTGCCCCCTAGTTTCCAAGGAAATAGCTCAATGAATTTATTGCTGCAGTATAAACTAACCCCCCTGTTTCTTCCTCAACACTGGGAGGACTGTGCAGACTGGTGAATTGCAGGAACACTTGATACCCAGATTTGTTACCACAGCCTAACAGAGACTGGGCTCATCCAAAGGCAAGAGAAGACCAATGTGAGTGCAGACTAGTGGGAGTCATATGGGGAGAAGGCAGAAAATAAGGCTTCAGAGCATAAATGTCACCCAGCCAGAGGAAGCAAGGATAGGTGTGAACAGGGATAACCAAAGCAGTCAGAAAATATATCCATGAAGATGCAGAGGTACTAAACACATGCTAAAGACATGATGGAGCAGCACAGAAGGGTCCTACCTGAAGCTGCTGAGCCCTTTCTCAGTTAGGAGACAAATACACAGTTTCACAGTTGGAGGTGTCTAAACTACTGAACTTACATACTGTCTTGGGAAAAAGGCATTCAGAAGATGATTTGTGCCTCCAGATTAAGGTCTGCCAAGCCCAGAGCCCACAGTGAGCATTTTCAAAGGAAGAACTCACTGGATAAATTACAGCCTTGTAAAGTGATTATTCTGGCAAGCTTTGTCTGATATAATCAGAAAAGATTATGCTAATAACAGTCTTCATATTTCTTTACATATTTTTTTCCTCCCAGAGGAGGGGGGGGAATGTGTTATGTTCTGGATCTATGCATGGTGGAAAAATCAAGAAGTTGCTTTCATCTGCAAGTTACACTCTCTCCCTCAAAGTCCAGTGGGAACATAAAGAAATGCAGGAAAGGAGCATCCAAGAGAGTTTTTGCAAGAAACAAGGTCAACAGAAGAGGAAAAGTCAGAGTATATTTTGAAAAAAAATATTTTTGCATTGACAATGATATCTATTATTTTAACTGATGCTGAGCAGGACCTGTAGGTAACAGTGTAAATCCAGTTTGTTCTGACTGGATTCTGAAATAAGCAAACACAATCCCTCTTGAGCTCTTTCTCCTCATCTCAAACCCAGCCCATAGTTTGCCACATTTTTCTGCTCATGGTGACACTAAAACAAAACTGTGGATATTTTATTATTTACTGCAAATATGATACTTGTTAGGTCTGCCTCTTTTCTGTCTTTTTTTTTTTTCCTTTTTTTTTTTTTTTTTTCCTCTCTGTGCATATTGATTAACTGCAGGAACAGCTTGAGAGTAACAAGTTTTCCCCTGTAGCTGCTGAAGATTTCACACTACTGGATTCTAAAAAGAGAGGTTTTGTAGTTATCTTCTCTCCCAAAAGATCAAACACAGCATAGCATAGCATAGCATAGCATAGCATAGCATAGCATAGCATAGCATAGCAAGCTCGGGAGGGGAGGCAGTAACCCTTGATATACCACTGACAGGTGGGGCCTGTTTGGGATTACAATATTCATCAGAATCACACTATAGGCAATAATTACTGAACAGCTCCACTGCAGTACACAGATTAAATGTAAGCATACCCAGAGCTCTGGGGTTAGCACTAGTCCACCTGTTTCCTCAGGTTTGATTCTGCTATAATACTGTATCTTCTCTGCATTTTGGTTTTTCTTATTAACAGGTCCCCTGCAATTATGTATTTTCTGCCTAACTTTGTTTAACATCTAATGCGTCAGTAAACTTCTTGCACTTCGGAATCTCTTGTGAATGTTTCTGCTGAGTCGGATATCAAAATTCAGCTCCTCATAAGGAGTCTCTGGCATATACACAAAGCTGTATTTCACACATCCAACCCATAGGTGTAATTTGCAGCTCTGAGTATTTAAAAATTATAATCAATCAAATCAACTCTCAATACATTTGAAAACAAAAACTAAAACAAGGATCTTTTCCAGCTAAGAAATACAAATGACAGGGAAAAACATGGCTTCTATATGAAAAGGGCAAAGTATCTGCAGACACCTCAGTGTTTGCAGGCTGCTGGATTATAGTAGAGCAGGAGCTGGAAACCCTGCTATAAGTCACGGAGAGAATTTCTGCAGGACCCTTGTGCTTGCTGGAAGACATCATGTGGGTAAAGAGAGGCAAGTGAAAGCCGTTGTACCCTCTTTATTCACATCACAGTTTCCTGCCCATGTGGTGAAAAGCCTTGATAATTCTGAAAAGATAATTTTTCCTTCAGGCCTACAGAGATACAAAAGACAAGGGCTCTTTGCTTTGCCATTTACTCTTGAGAAGTTTTAATATATAAATTTCACTTTCTCCGCCATACAGCCAGGTCTGAAGTTCATTGAATGTAGTGCATGACTGAAAGTCATACACTGCAATCTGATATGATTGAATTAGGTCAAAGCTACTTCGGTTAGCAAGCCTAAATTTTAGGAGTACTTTCCACATGACAGAGGTTGTTCTAGGAATATTTATAAATGTTAAAAAAGACACAAGAAACATAAGATTAACCCAATACAGGAAAATGTCAGTAGATGCTGTATAAAGTATGATGGCACATAGAAATAGGTTTTCATGAGTTAAGTGTTACAAGGATAGTTGGCAATATCAATAACAATTGAAAATAATGTAGAAAAATTTTAATGTTATAGGTTAAGCAGAATAAATACCTTTCATTTAAGATAGTTTTAAGAGATGATGTAGGCTCTTCTATGGTGACAGAAAGCTGAAACGCAAACAGTTTCTGTCCAGAAACATCTACTTTCACATTAAATCTCTGTTTCTAACAGACATACCTATCTAAAACTTTGCAACTGGCACATAGCTCATATCTATAATGAAAAACAAAAAGCAAAACCTTTGTCACAGGAGAGCACAACATTTGTATTACCCATTAGCAAAACAGAAATTTATTTAGATGTGATGAACATCCTCCTGTGTTCTTTTATCTTTGCTGTTCTAGTAGCAGATGAGTCTTGAAGACAAGGCCTGGCCAAACTCTGAGCCAAAACATAGTATCTTTTTTCATCTGAAGCTTGATGAAAAAGGTAACTCAAGCTGAAATCCATTTCATTTCCAAAGTTAGAAATACTACATTATTTCCAGCTGCCTGCTCAAGGTAACTACACAAAGAAAAATGGGGCTGAGTATTCAGATGAGGCAGTGTAGTTACACATTGAAAATGTGGCAAAACTGTGTCTTCCCTAGTTTAATAGAAAGGGAAGTGCCAGCTGGACAAGCTTTCATGGAGAAAAGACTGAACAGAGAGCTGAGACCTGGAATTGCAACTAAGTTTTGGAGAGGCTCAAAATTAGACAGGAAGGTAGCCTCACATTTAACCTTGATTGAATGAAGCAGAAATTTTGTTGGTGTGTTTTTTTGGGTTTTTTTACAGTAACACAATTTCATAAAAGATATAACCCACCAGTCTTCCCAGGGGTTGCAAAGCTGTTTGTAATATGAGAAAGATTTTTAATGGTTTTTTACACTTATATTGCATCCCAACTTGAGACTTTAATTTCTCCAGTACAAAGAAAATCATATCAGTACTCACATATGCCTTTCCCATCCCTGTATCTTTGGCTTGAGTCTGTCAAGCCACTTCAGCATGCCATCTCACCATCTCTGCCTAGTGTTCACTCTTTACCAGGAGGGAGATATCCCTCTATTCTACTCTGAGCACTTTGAGATGACATGGAAAAAATGCATTCCAGAATTACTGAACGATTAAGGCTTTATTATGGTCTTAAAAATCAGCATTGCATTCTTGACATGCAGTTATTTTACCTGTCCTGCTGGCTGGCCATTGTGGAATGCTCAGTATTTTGGGTCATCTTTAAGCTTCACCAATTTTCTTAGCTATCTAAACAAAATATTAGCATTTGTTCTAGCCTGCAAGTTCTCCTCATTAAAATAATACAGAAGTATGACAAGAAGTGCATTTTTTAGTCTTTTTTATGACCTCCATGGGAGAAACTGACAGATGGATTAAATGCAGCGTGCTTCTTTTAAGCATATGGCCTTAAACTGCCTTTCCCTCAACACGTGCTTGCACCTGTGTTAGTTTCAGTGAAAACTCCAGGCTACCACCCTGTCCCTTCCTTTCTTTAAGGTTAGTGAAAATATTCCAGCTGAGATTTACTTTACTTTAAAGGTGTGTCCTTTTTCAAAAAAAATTGCAGCAATCCTAGGCAAACAGAAGAACAGCAGGCAGGAGGAATTCTTTAGCTAGCCAATGTTCCCTATTTTATTTTCCAACAGAGAACCTTAACAATCACCCATCGTGTTAGAAAGCCACATGATGATAATATAAATTCACTGATGCAAGCCAAAGAGCTACAAACCTTTCTAAATCAACATAAACATATCCCCAAATCCGTGTGTAGACCAGCCGACATGCCTTCCTTCTGTTGTCCTAGGAGCCTTGCCCAAGGCTGGTTGCGCTCAGAGCCACGGGTGAGTGTGAAAGATCAGAGAAGAGCTGGGGTTCACTGCTGCAAGGCAACAACCACTGTCCACAGCCAGAGGGCCTGGCTTCTTCCTTAGCTAATGTCAGCTGAACTGTTTCTCCAACAATACATTCATACTGCCATATGGGACGGGTATGCCCGTGGCATGATCTACAGAGCTTATGGTAGACATTTCAGAAACTGCTAGTCTTGTTCTCAGAACATTATTCCAGTCCATAAGTTTCTGTAATTGCAGAAGAACTTGTCTGGAGATGCAAGACACTGTGTGCTGCTGAAGAGGACCACAGGGTTTGGGATTCACAAGTCCAGTGTTCAGTCTGTGACAAACCCAAATTTGTGTTTAATGGAGAAAATCATTACACACTTTGCTTCCAGTTCTCCACCAGTTAAGTGAAGGAAAATAATAATTAAACATTCAGAAAGGGTGGATTAAGAATTAGTTTTTTGGGTACAGAATTGTAAATAAGATACGTAATTTATATGTCCTAAAGGTTGTTATGTTTGGTACTGGGATTTTTGTCTTGTATAAAGGGAACTAGGGAATAATATTTTCTAAAATATCTTTTTTCTAAATAGAAAATTGCTTGAGGCAGTTCTGAATTTCACTTGCGCTAATATTTTTCCTAAAGACTGGACTTCTTTAAATTCTCAGTGCTTTCAAACTGAGAAGAGATGCACAAGACCTAACCACAGTAAAGACTACTGCTGATGAATTTTGTGACTAAAGGAATGATTTTTTTTCCCAGCACTAGCACGAGAATAGTGTTTATAAAGTAACTTTAAATTTTTCAAGCAAAATGTGTATATTAAAAGATTAAAAACAAAATAGCTGATGTTGGCCAAGAAAACCTGTCTGGAGTGCTCTCTCCTTTGACCCTGGAAAATTAACTTCTGTTGTCACTTCTGAACAGAGACAGGTCTTCGTATGGCTCACATACTTCATTTTCCCAACTATGTAACTAGTAGGAAATACAATCCGTTGGATAGGTGATGAGTCACTCACAACCTTTCACTTTTTCACATTCTTTTAAAATCAGAAATTCATTTACAAAGCACTTCTCATGTTGTTTTGATAACACATTTTAAATTTATCCTTCTAGCAGAGAGGAGTCTGGACCAAGATTTAAGGAGACAGTTAGTTGGCAGATTGTTTTTTAATGGCACTCATGTGCAGACTCCTATATCCAGACCTCTAGAAAGATAACAGCATTTTCAAACTTTACAGGTTGCCTTTCAGCAGCAGGAAGAGGATATTGTCCATGACTGAGACAAGTGGAGCAGCTGTCCTAACCCACCAACATCAGGCAGGACAGTGAAAGCTTTCAGGGGGGCTGGCATTAGGAAGGGAACATCCCTCAAGAATCCCAGATTACAGATATGCTATTGCTCATCTGTTCTCAGGGCAATGTTTCTCAGTCTCAGAAATGAGAAGACACTTACAGCCAAAGTGTTAATGGAGTTTTTTCATTTAAGCTTCAAATTAATATTTAGAGATAGATGGAACTATCTAGTTGATAATGAATTTGTTAACAAATTAAGCTGCTACTCAGTCTGTTTAAGCAAGTATTTAACAAGAAGAGAAAGTGTCCTTCACAACTATTTAATAACATCTCAAACATAATTCTGTACACTAATTACAGGTACTTACCTGTGTCTGTACAGAGTCAATTAGTTCTGTATATTTTTGAGAACCTTCCCTCCCACTGTAGAATTATTTTATGGCTATGGAGGACTTGGAAAATACATCTTGTGATCGTGCAGAAGGTATCTGATTCACTCTGCATATGTGATAATAACGGTTATGAAGATCACTGTCATTTATCTAACAGCATGTCAGAATTTGTGGCCTCTGTGAATTCCATGCTGTATTTCTTCCATGTTTGTACCCTCTACTAGTAAATATCTGAGAATAAACTAGTATGAGAGACCAACATGACCATCTTATGCATAAAAATATTTACACCATTTCTTTTACATTTGTGGGCTCTTTCTGTTTAAATGATTAAAGAGGAGTGAAGTCTAATTACAGTTTAGAAATGGTTCAGCCTTCTCCATAGTCTAGTCACAGGCTAAAGAACACTCCTGGCACTGTGGCTAATATAGAGTAAAGCCACAAAAGAGGAAACTAGATGATGCTGGTGAAAATACAGGTGTTTTGCATTAAAAATCAGCTGACAGGAGATGACAAGCAGCTGGATCCACAATAACAATCTGCCACAGAATATTCTGTGTAAAAATACTGTAAATCTGAAAATGTTTTAATGGATAGAGAAATATATCAGGCATTTTTCTTAGGATGTTTCTGTTTTATACTCTATTTTCAAATTACCACTTTCTTTTTCCCCACAACAATTGCAGATCCTTTGTCCTGCCATCCATAAAATGATTTAAGATGGTTAATGCAACACCAAAGCAGAGCTTAAAAATCAAATTAAGAAAACTCATGTCAGGTGGAACAGTCAGACTAGGAAGCCAGATCAAACCTTTGGAGCCGTGTGAGCAAAATGATGGGAGGGAAGCAGAGCGGTGGGAGGGGATGCAGACTGCATCCTAGGGCCTCCCAGCCTCCGGAGGAGGCAAGCAGCGGCCACCAAGGGCCTGGAGACATGGCCCCAGCAGGTGCAGGGACGAGTCCAGCTCAGTGGGGATGAGATGCAAGCTGAGGTGAGGGGTTAAGGGGTCCACTGGAGGCTGCTGCCACAGACAGGAGAAGCACTGCAGAAGCTGGACCAAATGAAGCAATGCGAAAATGAGGACACAGGTAGGGACAGAATGATGAGCATCCAGGAAAACCCTCCATGAAGATGCTGAGTGGCCAAGACTGCCTGCTTCAGATCTGAAATGAGCTAACTCATACCTTGAGACAAAGGGAAAGCATCATTATTAACGTTAAAATTAAATTAAATTAAATTATAAAGAGATTAAATGAAAGTTTAAAATAAAATAAAACCCAGAGGAGCCTAGGAGAACATTCTAACTAAAATCCTTATGGCCTAGACAGAATTTATCAGGTAGCAAAACACAGCAGACACTGTTTCTTAAGGAAATACACATGAAACTACATGCTTTCCTTTTCAAAGAGTATCTCTGGAGGAAGGAAACTTTAACTCTCTAGGTAACCACAGCTTTCCTGAAAGGCAGCGAACCCTTTTTGCTCTCATATTGACTCCAAATAGGCCTATGTCCCTGAGAGTTTATGTTGTCCCTCTCCCAAAACTATACACTGGTCTCCACAAGAGACTCCTAGACTATCACGGCTGCAGCATTTCTGCTGTTTTACTTTCTTGTAGTTGATGTCTTTAGAAAACCAAAGTATATTACAGTAAAATTAAAACAGGACAGTGGATGCTAACTGTGAAATAGTGCATGCAGCTTTCCAGATGGTGTTATTTTTTTTTCAAAGAGAGAGAAAAATAAACCAAAAGAAATTTAAAAAGTTTATCCACAGAGGAATTGGACTGTTAATATAACACTGATTTTATGTTTCTGCTTCAAGCTTATACCACATACTCAAGGCTTGGGTCCACATAGGAGTTAATGATTGCTACCAACCTCATTTTACTACTTTCATTCAGTGAAATGTTCTAAAAGTCATGTGCAGGGTAGAAACCCTTGCTGTTTAAAACTATTAGAAAGAATCATTAGCAAAATTTTGACTTACACTTCCATGCTTGAATACATGCTTCTGCTCTTTTCACTGAGGTGAAGTTTAAAGTCTAGTTTAAGATGAGGCCAAATGCAGACTGTCATGCATATGCTACGCTGCTGCCTCCACACAAGATCTCAAATTATTATGAGCTTCTAAAATAGATATAAGACTGAGCCAGAAGATTATGTTGAGCTGTATATTTTAAGTATTCTGCAATACAAACATGGTCAGAGTATTTAGAACGATAGTTAAATAATTTCAGCACAAGGTGTCAAGTTTTCAAAGGGTTTCCATAGCTGCATATGCAGTATTTTTAAGGTGTGTGTTTGTACTTGAGGGAAAAAGGAATGAATAGCCAGACATATGTGTGTGTGTGTGTCTGTGTGTGCTGGTGTACATGTGTATCTTTTCATTTATATAAAACCAGGTTTTTATACTCCAAGTAAGAAAAAGTAAGATGAGCCTTCCAAAATTCTAACCAGAATTACTTTTTAAATTATTGAATAGCAAAGGGTTTCACTAGTACAAATAAAAGCACTGCATATTTTGCATCATGGGAGATCTCTAAGTGGTATTGAGATTAATTGCTCCAGTACAAGCCAAGCACACACTGGGCAGCATTAGCAGAAGCACATGTTGAAGCTGAGGGAAGGGGGCCTGGGGCTCCCTAGCACCAAAGTGGTGTCCATAAAAGAGCAGTGGAGGTCACTGATGTGGTTACAGAGCAGAAGCACCTGGCATACAAGAAGGGGTTGAGGGAGGAGTGTTGGTTTAGCCTGGTGAAGAGAAGAGGAAATGGAGAGTTGATATAATTACAAGACAGAAGTTGGGAGACTGGAGAGGTCTCAGGAGATGTCTAGTCCAACCTTCTGCTCAGTAAGGGCTGGCTCAAGCAGCTTACTCAGGGCTTGTCACATCTGTAATAGCTTCAAAGGTGGAGATACCATGAGCAGTCCATGCAACTTGACCCCAGACCACCCTTAGAGAAATAAAATTTTTCCTAATATCTAATAAGCATTTCTCCAATGGGGCCACTAAGTGGTTGTAGACAACACTAAGGTGTTTCCTTATCCTTCTCTTCTTAAAGCCAAAAAGACTTTAGTAGGACTTAATAGCATATATAAGGACTGGAGGTCCCTCTTACCCTAAACTTGTCTGTCTTTCCAATGTATCTACATAACCTTGGAAGGAGGAAAAAAGCCCTAAGTCAGTCATGAACTTCTACTGTGAAAACACTGAAACTTTTGTATCAGTTGGCAAAAGTGGTAGTTACTGCATCACAACTACATGGGAAATTTTTTTCAGTGGACCCATGTAATCATGACCTTTATCAATCAAAACATATCACTTTTGCACAGGTCTTCACAAACTGAGAGTCATGAAAGAACCATATCTCCATCAGTATTTTTGCATTTGACATAAAATTTTTTTCTTACAAGAGTCTGGCATGCACCATTACAGAACATCTTGTAGTTCATTAGTTCATGTTTTTTAAAGGCTGATTTATGAATGTGTGGTAAGCCAACTCACAGGAAAATGATTATGCCAAAACAGGCTTCAGACCGGAGCAAAATGCATACAGTGAGCACAGTTTTCCTCCTTGAATATAGTCAGTGAGGAGAGGGAAGAGCAGAATATGATGAGAAAAATATAGTGGAATCTTTAGTGGAAGGCATAAAGGAAAATCTCATTTTTCAGTCAGGCTGTTAATGAAATATTGTGCAATCTCTTTGCTCATCATTGAAGCACTCTAAGAGGTAGACAGGAACATGAACGAATGGATAAGATAGCTGTACCTGTGGTCCCTGATAGGACAGAGAGCAGAAGCATTACTAAAAGGCTATTAAATCTGTTAAATCTAGCCATTGTTGGCAGCAGGTTAGCATGTCATTTAATTTGATAATGAATTTGAATGTGACAGCTTTCTGATGGATGTGGCGTATTTTGCTTCAAAAGACCTTTCTTTTCCAGGCTCAGGACTGCTAAACATGCCATACAAATATAGCATATATATGTAAATTCTTACAAAGTTTAAGTAAGGACTCTCACAAAAATGCTATTTGCAACAATTCACAACAGTGAGAGAAAGTTGCTGTACAAAATGTGTTGAGACAGATTTCCGTGCACAAAGGTGTGTTGGCGGGGTCTGTAGCTGGTGACATATATCAACGCCAATGGTCAAAGTTGATTACAGAGGAATATTAGGCAAAAAAGGAGGGGAGCGGGGGGGAGAGAGAGAGAAGAAAATGCTGGGGTGTCCTCAGAGGAACGTCCTCCCAGGTGTAGGTGTCCTCTCTCATGCAGCAAATGATGTAACTCAAAACATTTTCCCATATTAAGGTTTTCATCAGGACCTGCTGGAAGTCCCCGTTGGCTGTTTGTCTCATGCTGCTGTTGCTGCTGGCAGGAGCATGCTCTTCTGCAGGCAGGTGCTGGACACCTGGCTGGCTGTCCAGATTTGTGCAGCCACACTACTGGGTCTCCAAATGAAATCCAGAGCTCCAGATGCAGGATTGGGAAAGAGGGGAATGAATCTCAGGTCATCAGCAACCACTTCCCATGAGAACCTGCATAACAACAGCACTGGGTTGAGCATCTGCAAAGCCATGAGACCAACAGCATATCAACAGCAATATGGGGAAAAATATGGGAAAAATTCTGTGCCAAAGGCTCTGGGAAACACAGTCCCCACAGCTTGGTGAAAGGCTATGGAGCTGTGAGCAGAAGGCAGCTGTAGGATTACAGCTAAGAGCACCCAAGGTGCTGAGCAGCAAAGCAGCACCAGCGTGAGAAGGAAAAGGAGATGGTTGGGGTTGCTGCCCTTAAAACCCACAGGGCTGTTGGCCTCTGACATTGTGATAGTTTTTATCAGTGTCTCTCTATAACAAGTCCCAGGCTGAAAAACAAAATGCAGCACTATTCTAACTACTGAAAAAGAAACCCAGCTCTGTTTCAGCTAAAAACCAGGACAGACATGCAAGAAAATCAGTGAGGAACAAAGGGTACTCAGCCCATAAACCACTTCTGGCTTGAACCTTATCATTTCCCTTTTCTTACTGAAATATCAAAGCAATGGCTTCCATCAGTTCTGCAGCTGATTAAGTTAGATTAACTGATTAGCAGAATACTGGCATACACAGGCTGCTGAAACTGCAGTCTACTGATACAGCTCCTTTGCAGTACTTATCTGTTGCAAATAACTGCACAACCCGCAATCCAAAATTTTTGTCTGTAGGTCAGCTTTTTAGGCATAGAACACTCCTCTGTACAAGTCTATTTTGTGCCTAGGTCTCTTTTCCAAAACAAGGAGAAAGGAACAACAACAAAAATAAAAGATAAATACTACATAGACAAGAATCAAAACAAAGGAGGAAAAAAGGAAAAATTATTTGTTCCGTAAGTTCCCCAGAACTAAATCGTGATAAGAAAAATTCAATTACTTATGAAGCCCAAAATAAACAAGGGAAGTTGAATAGTGACATGCATGGTTAACTTGAACAATCTGAAGCTATTTAATGAAAAAAAAAATCTTGCTTCAAAACATTTTTTTCTGTCTCCATTCAAGGTTTATTTACTTGATGCAGAGCTATGTGACATAAAAGTTTATTTTCAGGAAAGGAAGTTTCCTCATCAACATGATATGTGATAAATGAGGATTAAGCTAAACAGATAAAAGCCTTCTGCACCAACAAAGGTATGAAATCAGTTTGAATACAAAGCTTTCATGTCATTATCTCCTATGTAAGGGAGATAATTTCATTAATCTGATGATACTTTGACTTCAGCAAAAAAACGACTGTAGTGCATGCTGCATGTAAGCACAGAGAGCCAAAGATACTGCCAGGATTCAGCAAGTATTTGTTTATTTAAAAATCTATTAATTTGCATCCATTTTTACTCTATTTTGTGGGCAGTATCTCAGTATCTGAACAGTACCTCTTGCCTGCAGAAAAAACATGTTTAAAAATATTTGTATTGTAATAACTACCTGTCTAACAGTTGTCTCCTGTTAAAAGCAACCATCAAAACTCTCACTGCAATATAAAACCAGCAATTGCAAAGCAAGAGTGCCTAATGAAGAAACAGAGTTTTTACAAAGCAGCACATGCCAAAATGGATGCTTTTCCCACAGAAAGGCTTTTTCAAATGCTTCATCAGAACCTGATGGTACTAAACAAGGTCACTAGAACAGGTTCCCCAGGGAAGTGGTCACAGCACCAAGCCTGTCAGAGTTCAAGGAGCATCTGGACTATGCCCTTAGTCATACAGTTTAGTTTTAGGTAGTCCTGTGAGGAGCAGGGAGCTGTACTCAATGATCCTTTTGAACCATATTCTGTGTGAATATGCCTGGAGATGTTCATGCCATCGGCATTGCAGGGTAACAAAGCTAGGTCTTGAGGTAAACACAGTCTGCTGCTCTTGGCTCTAAACTGTGTTTGAGAGCATTTATAATACAGTGTTGCCTGCTGGGTTAAACATGTGCTTAGACTGCAAACTAGTGGGTTTGAAGGACATACTTCTGTAAGCAACCGCTGTTGGGCTGACTGAAGATTTTACTCTCCTTACTGTACTACACTTTCCAGGTCAAAGTTTCCAAGCCTCAGCTTAGAAAGAAGACTATTCTTTTTAACCAGTGTCCATATTCAACAAATTTTCATAAAGTCTTGATTGCCTTGTACCCTATAAAACCTCCAGTGCCAGCAAATATTTGCCAGCATCTCTGCATTCAGAAAATAGGTATGCAATTTTCAGCTTCCTCCCCTTTATATTACACAATGAAACGTATATATTCCCATCCAGAGAGTTTCTAATAGCTAGACTTAATGTGTGTACACAGCAGCAGGTGTTACAAAAATCTGTTATGAAATATACCGCTAAGTGGGCTAACTGAAGATTGGGAGAAGGAGAAAGGGGAGATCAGAAAGAAATCAGCAAGAATCGGTGGATTTGTGCACAAATTATAATGAGAAACCACAGCCAATGTTAAATGTGAGGGGGGATCACTTTCACACCTATCAGATCTAAATTAGGCAAAAGTTATTACAAAATAAATAATCACAATTTAATAATACCCTTGTACCACTTTTAAATCAAAACCTAGCCATGATCACAGAGTCTGTAATATTTGTAAAGGGAAGAACATTAAGCCCTGAAGGAGACATTTAAACCGTTTGCAAGGAAAGAATCAAATGGGATTGATGGTTTAAATGAATTAGATTTAATTCAGAATCATGAGCATAATTAGTGTAATTGATATGGACACTGGGAGAGAGCTGTTTCTGCAGGAGACATATGTCAGGAAATAAAGAGAAGGGGCAGAGGAAAGGAGCTGAAGGGGAACAAGTTATGAACCAGGTCATCTTTCTCCTTCCTGACATTCCCACCGTAGTCTCCTTGACCTCCCTTCTGCCTCGTGGGAGTGTGCTGCTCCTTCATCTGCCAATGGCCACAACAGAAGTGCGCCACAAGCCTGCAGCTGAGGGGAGGTCTCATGGGTATCTGCTCGGACATGGGGCCCTCCTGCCCCAGGGGCACCTGGACACCCTGCTCTGAGCCTAGGAGAGCCAGCTCGACTGCCAGCCCCAGTCATCCATGGCCACTGTGAGCAATGCTGCGCTTCCCCCAGCTCCTGCTTGTGGCCCCCTGACCACTCCTGCAGCCAATGGGGCTACCTAGCCTCTTGCACGTGTTTCCTGTGTCTCCAACACCTGCTCTGCAACACAGCTGCTCATCTTCACTGTTGTCCCCCTCTCAGACACAACTCCATGAAATGCGATTACACCAAACTTTCAGTTTTTTCTGCAGTCTGCTGAAGCCTGACAGGGCACAGCTGTGCTTTCATGGTGCAATTTGCAATTTAACCCACAAGAAATGCAAGGTGATGATCTTACATGACCAAAATGTTATTTACACAGGCAGACTGGAGTTCTAACTCATTGCTGTTGCAATGAATTTGCTATAAATTATTAGAACTCAAATGAAAAATACTGAAGTGTGTCTCTCTTCCTCCTTCTCCTCACCATAATGTTAAATCATTTAAAACTTTCTTAAAAACTTAAACATGTAACCTTATTTTCCATGCCTCCCATTTTGTACAGGCCTGGGGGTGGCAAGTAAAGGGCAGTGTAGTAGATAGGATTTCTTTGTATATTTCACAAAAAATCATTGAAAGAGTAAGAGGCTGCTATATTGTAAGTGTTTAGTGTACAGAGGCAAGTGCTTTCTTTGGAACCAGCATGACCTATGGACTCACAAAAAGACACTACAGAGAGGCTTTTGAACATGATGGGAATTGCATCCTTTAGAATCACAAACCAATATGGTTTAGAAGTTGCTTGATTTTGCCACAGAAGTTATTGCTGAGGGGCTCTGGGGGGGCTCTACCTGGCAAATGGAGCCATGCTGTGAAACATGTCAGTCTTCTGAAAGCAGCAAGGGTGGTAACACATAAAATGAAAAACAGCAGTAAAAACCAATACATTGTTCTCACATTGTCACAGAGCATTCCTGTTAGCTTCAGCTGTCATGTTTACCCCAAAATCAAAGACATAGAAAAGGCCACAAAAATTGAACTTCTGCAACTCTTCCAATGGATGCAGTGGGTCGAACAGGAACCATAATTAGCCAGAGGTCACTGTTGCATGTCATATGGCTTTTACGTGCAGGTAGATCTGTTATTTAATACATTGTAAAGAAATAGTTGTTTCATTAGAGGGATCCTGCAGATTTATTCTAGTAGGGCAGCCTGTCAAGTAGGTAGTGGGCAATTTTGCCACAAACTTTTGTCTGCAAACAATGCATAACTACTGTGCTTCACACATGTTGCTTGCCCATGGGGCTAGAAATAGCTCTCAGGACATTTGACTCCAGCACGGCAGGACCCTACCGTGTTGCCCTTTTGTACTACCTTTTTCCAGCATTGCCATTAGACATCTGTAAACCACAAGGAGTCTCATATTCACAGAGATCTTTGGTACAAGCAGTGTATAAATGGATCCCAACCAACACCAGCTGGTCAACTATATGAGTGGGTCACAGGTCACAGAAAATAATAGGTGCCTGGCATCACAGCACCCCTTAGTATCTAGAATTATAATCCTGCACTCTAAATCACGAGTGACTGGTGCTTACATTTCTGCTTTGTGAAAGCAGCATGTTTAATCCCATGGAGGAAGGGAAAGAAGAGCGTCATTCTTAGAAAACAAATTGGTTCTCCTCAGACATATGCTAACACCAAAACCAAATGGAGATATCTTAAATAAGCTTTCCTAGCTGGGTAGCTCAAAGCAACACTTATACCTCCTGCCAAGTTATGTATGATCTGTGAGGAATACAAATACCACTTTTGGAAAAAATAGCAGCTGAAAGTTTTGAATATAATCCTCTCTATGCAGAAAATTTAAAGGATGGGGTTACTAGCCTATATTAGGCTCTATTCTTTATCCTGACCTCGTCTTTTGACTGTTAATAGCTACAAATGTACACACACACACACTTGAAAGAATGACTGGTTTATCTTTTAGGGAATATTATCCACTATCTAAACTGCCTCACATGAAATAATTTTTTTCTGATACTACCCTTTTACTGACATTTTCTGTGTAGCAGCTGAATAAATCAAATCAGTGAAAGTGCATCTGGCAGCAGACCCTTTGCTTCCTGTTCACAGAGGAGTTGCTCAGCTCACATCATTTTACAAAGCACGGACAGCGCCAGCAAGGCGTTGGGTGGTATACCTGTGCTTAGAGCAGGGACGCACGGATAGCTTGCACTGGGAGATGCCAACGACCTCACTGCACCACAGGGCACCTTCTTGTGCCACCCCTGCTGCTCCGAACCATGCTTCCCACTTTGCCCATGAGATACTCATCACAAAAAGCTCCACAGCAGAGCAAGCTGGCGTTAACACTGGGCAACCCAGCCTGGAGGGGAGGAAGGCGACAGAGACCCTCTTCCTCCTTCTTTTTTCCTCACTTCTTTCTCATTTCAGCAAATTTCTAGTGACTACCTGCTCATTCTGCAGTCGAGACTCGAAACGAGCCCAAAAGCCAATGTACTGGTGCCAAAAAGCAAGAGCTGAGCCCTAAAGGAAGCCAGGGCTCACTGAGGCTGGCATCATGGGCTTGGCTCCGGGAGGAAAGCAGGGATGCCAGTCTCATAGTCTGTCCTGGCGTCCCCCAGGTTTAAGTGCAGTGGAGGTGGGTTTGGTGTTTTTGCCCTTTGTGGCTGGTACCTCATAGAACACCAGGTTGTGCTTTAGTAACTTGTACACATCAGTGAGGTCTGGGAGTTTTGAAGGGTTTTTTTTTTGTTATCCTCTGATACAGCAGCTGCTGGAAAGTCTTTGTTAAAATGCCTGCACCAAGGGTTATGCTGTGGGAAACTATGTTATCCTAGAGGAAAAAAGACTGAGCCTTTATTTAGCTAATTTTCCCCTACAGAAAAGTAAGAAGATTAAAAAAATAAAAAATAAATTAAAAAATCCATGAAGTGTTTTTTCTCACTTGCTTCCAGTCTTTTAGCCACAATTATGAGGCAGTGATTAAAATGGAGAATAAGTAATTCCTGAATATATAACCCTGTGATTTAAGGACTGATGCTGAGGAAAAACAGTATAATTTTTTTCCATGCTTAAGTGGTCCAATTAACATGGAGTTCTAAGTAAGGTCACAGTGCCCTCTGCTGAATTATAAAGCCCTACATGAAAAATAACTTTTTAAAAAACTCAAAACTGGCGTAAGAATAACATAATTTCTGTTCAACATATAAATAATAAAAATAGTTTGGAAATGCTATTTGGGACTTTAGGCTTTTCCTTCACAGTAGTGCAGCTGGGAATCATTTTTATTCCAACTGTGTTGCTCTGCTGTGTAAACTGTGCAGCATGGCTCATGACAAAAACCTCAGAAAACATTGCTGACATTACTGATGCAGACATAAATGCTACTGGAAATGTCTTTCCCTCACATATGTAGGAAAAAAACCCCAGTAAACTGGTGGCAGTCTTTCACAATAGACAGTAGGAAATCTGAAAACTTTAATTTTATCAATCTCTTCTAGATAATACCTAAATGAGTTAGTGTTTAACCTTGTGCTTCCATTCAAAGAGGAAGGGTTAATAATAAATGTCATTTTGCTGACTGCCATTTTTCTTAATGGGTGTGGGAAGTCAAGATGACTAAGGTCAGGAGAGAGAAGAACATCTAATGGATGTTTAAGGGTGAACTAATGTTGAGTAATGAGCTTAAGACATTTGACATCTGGAGAAAAACTGATCTGGGAGGAAGAAATCTGGAACAGATGACAGGTGGAAATGGCACCTTCTGTTATGCTGTGTCAGGAAATGCATGGGGCCTGAGCCCCAGCATAGTATTTAAAGAAGTTATGTAACCACTGGGTTAGGAATAAACAACTCCATAGGGTCTGCTATGGCATTTTTGGAGCAGACTGCTATTGCATTTATCAACTGGCATCAAATATCCCAATGTATTTACCATTCCCTGTCTCCATCTGTACCTTTCAATTTGATACTGAAAGACTGAAGCTATTTTTATTGCCATGCAGATCTTCTCTTTAGAGTCCAGAGACTAATAGATGTTACTTTGATGGAAGCATAGCTTTAAAAGAAAAAATCTAGCTAGCAAAGAAAACCAGACTCCTACCTCCCAACCCAGTTCGATTTCTCCTACTCTCCAATGCATTGTTGCTGTATTTTATTCAAAAGGTAACCATTTTCTGAGGTTTTGTTGTTGTGTTCTTAATTATAATATAAAATGACAAAACAGCTATGGCAGAGCTATCTGAGAACATCTTTGCTGGTTGATTAAACCACGATCCACAGTCATGTTCAGAGGCAGCCTCAGATTTTGCTCAACAGCCTACTCACAGGTTTTTGTTTGAAGATAGACATCTGTTGGAGATTTTCCGTGGGGAACAACTGGAATTTAATGCTCAAGATGGAGTGGGAGCTAAGAGGCAAGAAAAATCTCTTCTTCAGGAATCTGTGTTGTCTCTTTCAATCCTACCTTCATTTCCCCAGTTCTCCCACCCAAGATACTCTTTCATCTGTGCTCATAACAACCCACGCTTTAAGTTTCCAAAGGCAAAGCTCAGCAGATAGCTCAATCTAAGTTCACTCAGAGGTTATTCTAATTCCCTGCATTGAGATTTCAATTTAGAGGCTCACATTAGCCCATTAATTAAAGTGACCTCCTTTTTATTATAGCAGCTTCACCTTGATCAGTTAATGTGATGGCAAGACTTTGTTGCTTTGCCTGGCAGGAAGATCTTGTTAAGAGGATGCAGTATCTGCTGGACAGGTGCCAAGCAGGAAAAACAATACAAGATCCCCACCATTTGGCTCTGCTTCTTCTGAGCCCAAGCATGCTGGAGCTGCAGCCTCCCCAGCAAGTGACTGCTCCTCCCAGTCTGGCTCCTATCAGCTCACTGTTACCACGTGGAGCTGAGACAGACCAAAAATACCTTTTGCAAGTAAGCACAAACCTCCCTGGGTCTGACATACCCCGTAGTGGTTAATGCTCCTAAAAGGCTCAAGAAAAGTTGTGCTTCAAGAAACCTCACGCAAAAACGTTTCACTTCAGAAGTTTTTGGCTACAGATTCTCTTTTATTTCTGGGCTGCACAGCCACCGCCTTTCTCTCACTGGCTGCTGGCTCCTGCCAGGCAGGTGTGACACCTCCGCTTCTCTTGTGGGAGCTTGTGTATGTTTCCTTTGGTTTGAGTGCAAGAGCACAGTATGCGCGGGAGGGCCTTTCCTGCATCTGTTGGCAGTGCTTGTAAAATCAGTAGGGGTAGGTTTGGGTTTTGCACACCATAGCGCGTCTTGCTTCACGAGCGTTAACTAACTGGAGGTACAAAAATGTAGCTTCCTTCAGTGAAAGCATTCTATAGCCTCATGCTAATCTTTTCTTGAACAATTTCCTTCGTAAGAGAACTTCCCTTTTTCTGGTAATATCTCAGGGAAATTTATTTTGATAGCAAATACATTCAGCTGCCTGCATTTGGTTTTCCATAGTTAGTACCTTTTAATCTAAGTATCTATAGAATGAGATCATGCATTACTATCTGTCTGAATCAGAGGTGACAACTGTGTTGAAAGCTGGCGTAATTCCTTCTTTGCAGCTCTGCAATAAATTATGTTGTGGCACAACAGAGGAAGGAAATCAGTAGCTGCCGTACTTGCTTTGTTTGCTCTGCCACTGCCTTGGCCTAATACACTCTGTTCCCTGGCCCCTTTTACGGAAGAGCTGTTTCCTGCAAGGAAACCCATTCCTGTTTGTGACATACTCTGTGTGAAAAAGAGAAATCATACAAGCATTTAGAGACATTTCTTTCCTAAACTCGTCCTCTTCCATGATGGATCAGCTCTCTTTTGGGTATTCTGTGATCCCTCCAGGTTTTCTCTGGGACAGTCTCTACATAGCCAATGAAGGAAGCTTTCTGGATAAACTTTGGCTACTTGGCTGGAAATTAAACTATTTATATATATATAATTACTGCCTTGCATTTCAAAACCAGTACAGAAGATCTGGGTACCCCATTCCTAAGGCATTATGCATGTAAATGTGGACTGCATTTTCTTGGTACCAGGATAATTGGTTTCCCAACTTCTGAAAAAAAAGTACAATTGTATCTATGCAACTTACCTGTCTCACATGAAAGATAAGCCATACTACTGCTTGAGAGAGTCCAGCACAGAGCCACCAAGATGATTAAGGGAGTGGAACATCTCCATTGTGAGGAAAGGCTGAGGGAGCTGGGTCTCTTTAGCTTGGAGAAGAGGAGACTGAGGGGAGACCTCATTAATGTTTATAAATATGTTAAGGGCGAATGTCAGGAGGATGGAGCCAGGCTCTTCTCAGTGATGCCCAACGGTAGGACAAGGGGTAGTGGGTGCAAGCTGGAACACAGGAGGTTCTGCTTAAACTTAAGAAGAAACTTCTCTACTGTGAGGGTAACAGAGCACTGGAACAGGCTGCCCAGGGAGGTTGTGGAGTCTCCTTCTCTGGAGACATTCAAGACCCGCCTGGACGCCTTCCTGTGTGATCTCATTTAGGTTCCTGCTCTGACAGGGGGATTGGACTAAATGATCTTTCGAGGTCCCCTCCAATCCCTGACATTCTGTGATTCTGTGATACTGCAAATGTGTCAATGCCAGGAAAGATGCAGACAAATCTCCAAAAGAGCCAGTGAATGTACACAAAACCTACACTCCTCCCTACCCACTGTTACATGAGGGAAGAGTTTTGTTGGGATTTTTTGTCTCAAAAAGCCCACTGATGGCTTCTTTGCATGCAGGTGGGTTCATTAATTGTTTAAGAATGAACTTTATAGATCCAGCATAAGAACTTGGTTTGCAAGAAACAGAAGTTAAAGCAAGAGTTAACAGCTACAAAAAGAAAAGCAGAATTAAACACTCTCTTTAGGTACAAATTGCCAAATTACTTCTGCAACAATTCTCATGAACAAAAAACCACACTTAGATTAAAACACTTGTTGCTATGACCTTAAACTCATGTTGCTGATTATTCACAGGTTAAGCATTTATGGGATGACAACTTTAAAAAATTACAAAGATGTCAAGGATAACGACTGTCATTAGAGATCAAGGATTTGCCTGCACTTACACTGTTGTGTCTCTGCCTAATGAGAAATGACACCTCACTTTCTACTTTCACATCGCAGGTAAGCTGTAGCAAATGGCATGTCCCTGTTAAACACTATAACTTTTGCATAACATTTCTGAGAATTCTTAATGTTTACCATCAAGACACAGTGTTTGAGTTTTTTGAGTGCTTGATAAGATTTTGGTTAACTATAGATGTGGGCTCACATATTTATTTTAGTATATGTATATTCACCTGTGAGAGGGGAAACACATACTGGGCTCCTAACAGAGCATTTGCTTCCCTATTAAGCTCTGCGTCCAGACTTCATGTCCTGGGGCCCTGAGCAACAACCTTTCTTAACAACTTCAGTATAGATTCCAGGCAATTTGGAATGTCATTTACCCTTTCATAGATCCTGAACACCAGGCTTTCACAGGCAAAGAGGTGAACTGTTTGCACACAGAAAATATTTTTATAATTTTAGGGTCTACTTTGAGAAATATATTAATACAATTATTTACACACTCATGTATTAAACACATATAAATCTAGAAACTGCAGTTCACCTGAAACTCTGGTTTATAATCAGTAACTGCTAGGCATATGCTTATTAGTGTGAACTTCATTTATTAGCTTCATTTTAGGAACTGGCTTGTATGTCATTATTAACAATGATGTAATGGAGTTTGTGTAGGACTGCCTGGGGCGGAGGGGGACAGGGGGAGGGAAGAGCGCACAATGACTTATGTGTGAAAGTAATGAAACTGAAGTATCACAAGAAAAAAACTAGCCAATTACTCCTTTAAAGAGTGGATATCAACATTTCTAAACTTCATATTGGTACTTATTCTACTTATTATTACTTATGCTCTGAAGCATAAAAGTGTTTAATCTGGTTCATTCAACATAACTATGGAAGAATTCAAACCTACCCTGACTCCCAGATTACAGAGGGTCCGTTCAATGCTCAGCAAGCAACACTGCACAGAAAAACAGGCAGTGGAGATCAGCATAATTACACAAGTTCTGTGCTGTTAATTCCTTCAGTTTGACACCAGCAGTGTCCCCACATCTGACGCTTATTTGCAAAAGATATTTCCATGCACCTCTCTGAGCTTGACCATGTTGCTACAATGTGAGTCACGGGGACAATAGAATTTAACAAAAACAGTGTATTTTGGGTAACAGCTCTGTTAAAAGAGACAGATTACATTTTGAAACTCAAATCAGGCTTGGTGGATTACAAGAATGGGAAAGCTGTTTGAGAGAGTCCAGCACAGAGCCACCAAGATGATTAAGGGAATGGAGCATCTCCATTATGAGGAAAGGCTGAGGGAGCTGGGTCTCTTTAGCTTGGAGAAGAGGAGACTGAGGGGAGACCTCATTAATGTTTATAAATATGTTAAGGGCGAATGTCAGGAGGATGGAGCCAGGCTCTTCTCAGTGATGCGCAATGATAGGACAAGGGGCAGTGGGTGTGAGCTGGAACACAGGAAGTTCCGTTTAAACTTAAGAAGAAACTTCTCTACGTGAGGGTAACAGAGCACTGGAACAGGCTGCCCAGGGAGGTTGTGGAGTCTCCTTCTCTGGAGACATTCAAAACCCACCTGGTCGTCTTCCTGTGTGATCTCATTTAGGTTCCTGCTCCAGCAGGGGGATTGGACTCGATGATCTTTCGAGGTCCCTTCCAATCCCTAACATTCTGCGATTCTGTAAAACAGGAGAGGTCAAACTCAGTCCCCAAGATGCTTTGGAAATTGAGTTAATGGAGAAGAAGGATGGACAATTACTCAGGAAGATCCACAGGCAGCAAAACATGGAGAATATCAGAAATGGAAAATTCTACAGGAACAAGATGCCAAACCAGAGCAACATCCCAGATCTTATGGACTGAGAGGGAAGTGGTGAGGAAAACCCTGCCCCTACATAGCAAAAGGAGAAACGCGTATGGCTTATTCAGAAAAGAGACTGCAAATAAACTTTTTTTGAACCTTCATTTGTTTTCTTCCATGTCTAACTAGCCTGACATAAGCTCTTATTTTATATTGGTCTGCTAGGTAGAAGGAACCCAAAAGCAATTGTACATGCTGCCATGATTCATGTGAGTATACATACTTGTATCTTCTAATACTTTGCATTGCACTGTTGTGAAGGACAGAAAAATCTGATATCAGTATAGGAATATTAAAAAGAATTGCAGCCAGAACATGCTGCCATACAGAAATTTATATCACACTATTAAAAAAAAGGTTAAAAAGCAGGAAAAAAAAATATATATTATTGAGTGATGCTCATCATAGATAGAATCATTTCTCAGAAATAGAAATAATGAGACCACAGATAACTGTGGTTGTCTGCTATTACTAAGAACATGTGCCAGTTCTTGGACCAGAGAGGGAAGAAAACTATTAGATCATGGTTCACACCCTGCAGATGGAGTAAATCAACTTTTGCTGAAGAACCTCACAGATACTAAAAAGATGACATGTCATCATTTGAGATCCAACCCCAACAGCTACCAATTACACAAAACACACCCTGAAACTACCCTAGTGTATCTGTTGAAAATGGAAATGCTGCAGAGGAAAGAGACAGTTGTATTTCTAACTGGTTTTAGCAGTTCCAGTACAGCATTATCACTTATAAACTTGCACAAACTCAAAAATAATCCTGAAATGTTATTTTGTTTTTATGTTCTGTTTAGAACAAGTTATATAGAAAGACAGGCCATTGCATGTTCTAAGAACATCTCAGAAAAAAAATTATAAATCAGGATATTTAGCTGACACCCCATTCAACTTTGGACAAAGATGAAACAAAGAATTTGCCTCTCAGGCATGGCAATTAAGTCTGCTTTGTACTTTTAAACAAAATAGAAATCAGAAAAGTCAAAAAGTTGGCCTTTAAGGACTAAGTTTATACAGACTGATTACTTTGAAATTTCTCTGTGATCTGACCAAGCCGATTTCTCACTAGTACATGAAATGCGACAGCCACAAACTGTTCAAGAAATGCACAAGTGTCTCTGAATTTTTTTCAGTATGGTTTAAGGGAAGGACACAGGAGCAGGTACAAAATGATGTATCAGAAAAAGCTAGGCTGATCTCAGGAGATCTCCAGATTGCTCCCTCCCAAAATTGTTCCTACTGTATCAAAAAACTATTTATTTTTCAGATTTTCATCATATAAAAAAGGAGAAGTCTTCTAAGACTTGCCAATCCCATCATTCCCAGTCATGATGCAAGTTAATTATGGCCAGACAAGCCCCTTTTTAAATTTTTTTTTGGCAAGCTACAATTGTTACTTCAATTTAAGATGCAAAATTGCAATACTCCCAGACCGCATAATTAAAAAGCTCATAAATTCTCTCAAGTCAAAGGTGTCCTTATATACTTCAATACCAAGTATTATTTTAGAATTTTAACTAGCACATGATACAGGAAAAAAAAGGCATTAGAAAATAAATATAAAAATATGCTCATGAACTCCAAGAAAGGACAGAACCTTTCCATCAGTGCTAGAACAAGTATGACCAGAAGATGTGGAAAAGTAATAACTGAGAAAAGCTCACATAAATCAAATTTTGAAGTTCAAAGTTACTGCTTTTCTTTGCACTTTGTAGGTGTTTGGACACGAGGATGACACCAGGATCACCTTAAACAAATACAGCCATGCCATATCCTTTTAACTTTAACTGACCACTGCACCATATGATACAGCTATCATCAAACCTAGGGGACTGGGCTTTTCAGTCAGAGCTGCGTGGCTGTCCTGATGTACATCCTTCCTACATAACATGAAAAAGGAGTTGAGGTGAAGCAGAGGAAATCACAGGACTTGCCCTGAACAGGAAAACTTGTCCTGGGTCAGAAGCTATCTGGGGCCTCAGCTGTCACTGCCGTTCTGCAATATGCAGAATTAAATCTATCTTTTCCTGGAGCATGTCCTTGCCCTCACCCCATTTCTTTAGGGATGGGTCTACAGCCGCTCATCTAGTGGATTTCCAGTGGTGCCTTTGGCCAGAGAGAGAGCTTTATTGATAGTACACACTTGATCTGATCCCCGCTCCAAGTAGTTTATTTATCCTTTTGTAATTTATTTGTTGTTGTTTTCAAATTGTTGTAACAATTACAAAATAAAATGCAAAAACAACCTGTGGAGCAAGAACATGAGTGCAGATGTGCCTTAAAAAGATCTAAAACATTACATTAGAGCTTTAAACTTGCCTTCCTTTCTCTAGTCTGCTTTTTAATTTCTTTACTTACACCACTTCAGTAAGCAAAGGAAATCAATCTATTTGTATACAAAGCCTGACCATGAAGAGGCAATTAAAATGCCTTTTGGATTGGGTTTGGGGCAGAGCTGCCACATTTTTAAGATCTCAACGTGTTTCAGGCATGAGGTGAAAACTGTGTGGCTCAGCCCTTGCAGGCTGTGGCAACTGGTGTGCTTGGAAACCAGAGGCTAGGTAGACTGTTAATTTTAACTGCACAGAACCACAGCAGCACCTGCACTGTCAGCCAGCTCTGGAGATGGCCCAGGACACTACATGTCTCAAAACAGGGTCAGCTACAGCTGCTCCTTCACAGATGAAGGCTTGAGTAGACAGCAATACTGCACTGGCCCCCACCAAGCTGAAATGACTCTGCACTCAGTTAGCAGCTCAGACAGACTTGTAAAGATGACAGACTTTGGAGATAGGCCCATAACTTCCAGTCACTATGAGTGTCTGCTTTCCCAGCATTCCCAACTTGTCTCTGAACGAAGAGTAGGATACAATCCATAAACTTCACGGGTCTATTGGTGTTTGAAATAAAATAGTTTATATTATTCACACAACACAGTTACAAAATTATTGATACAAAACCAGAAGAGACCCAAGACTTTATTGCCTTGTCAGATGTAAAAATTTATTTATGCTATTTATCAAGTGTTTAAATTTATACAAAAAACAACACTTCAACTTCAGGTCCAACTGTCCATCAGCAAGGCCTACATCAGAATACTCTTGACACTTCCAAGTACAATTTTTACAAGATAGCTTAGAACAGCAGAATCTCATAAATAACGGCCAACTTCACAAGCCAAGGTCACTACCTCATTGGTATTTCTCTGCTAAGCATGACCCACAGAACAGTGGAAGTCAAAACCATTTTAATCCCCAAACACTACCACTACTGCACTCAGAACATTTAAATCACATTGCCCTGCATTATTAACACCAAACATTATAGCTAGTCTTAAAAATTTACCATATCTCCCTCTAACAAAATGTCTTTTTTCAAAAAACATTGTAAGAGAATTGTGCATCAAAACAATGACAAAACCCACAATCATCCATTTGGCTTGGTTTTACAATAAAAATAACATCAGCCATCTATTTAACAACTTCATCTCTTGTGTTGTGTTCCTTTCCCCTCCCCTTGCACTTATGAAACTATACTAGACCAGTTTAATTGTAGCACTGAGGTAGCATATTTTAATTGAACAGAATAATAGGTCTGCTACTGTGCCTCCTCTCCTTTAAAGCACAAAAAAGATCCCCACAGTTTTTTCAACTTCTTTGGAGAAGACAAGCATATAGTTCATTTCCAACAGCCACTCCATTTTGTGTTCAAAGCACAAAAAATCTCTGAATAGAAGATACATGATACGAGCTAGAATGAATGAAAACGTATACAAGAAGAAGGAACTATGTCAGTTTTATTAGAATTATGATTACATTTTAGCTCTATGGCACCTATTGTTCTCTATTATGAAATGTATCTTTACAGTCTCTGAAATTTAATTTCAAGGACTAGGATTCTGGAAAAGGGCAGCTGTGCCTCAGCTCTTCTAAATTATTTTCACATTATCTGCAGAAAGGGCCAAATAATTGCAACAAAACCAAAAGAAATCAAATGGACCTAGTATGAAATCAATAGGAATTAGCAACATGAGTATATTAAAGGAATCGAAGCTAAGGCAAAAGATATAACATGCCTGAATGAACTGAGAGCACTTTCCATACACTCAAAAGTTAGAGCTGGGATAGCCTTAAAAAAACCCCAAACCGAAAACCCAACAAAAAACCAAACAACAAACCATTGCAGGAGTAGAAGCTTAGTTTCATAATAAATTGAGAATTAACAGTATCTCAGCTTTGCCAATCTGGCTAAAAGCTTTAAAAGAAAAAGCTGAAATCAAGTTGTACCCAAGACTGCAGCCTTAACACCCAGACTGTTCACTGAAGTAACTCTTACAGACAACTGTATATTTAGAGGTGAACAGTAAACAGTAACCCCAAAGAACGGAAGTCATTTTCTGCTCTGTATGCCATGTTAAACTCTCTTGCATGGTACACAATCCTCAACCAACCCTGGGCTGGATCTTTTTATCCCCCCTCTCCATCTTGCATACAGCAAAGCAACAATTTTTACTGCAGTTAAAACCCCTTGAGTCCGCTGCATGCTTAAGGGAAATTGGTTTTTAACACCTTGGAAGGCAGGTCGAGAATGTAACTGAGCTGACTGCCAAATAAACCCTTGGGAAAAGGCCTAAACAGCAGAGGGAAAATGCATAAGTTATAATGACCAATTCAAGCTGTTTATGGATACTTTACTGTTAATCTTTCAAGTAATCCAAGATGCATTCCAACACCTGTTATCAAAAATTTAAGGCTCTTATGAACACCTCTTACATACAAAAGGAGTATTAAACAGAAGGAACCTGTTTACAGTAAATACAAACATCTGAAAAATCTCTGAAACCTGTTTATACAAATACTAATAAATCTTTAATATTTTGTACAACTAGAAGGTGCACAGATTGGCATTCAAGCGGTCAATGCTGGCAAACATCTGTCAGACAACATAACATGATTTACTTGGATAACAATATAGTTTAAAATGCCATAAATTAAAAAATAAGTTAGTTCACATTTTTTTTTCCCCAGCTTTTATGTACATCTTAGTCTTTAATGAGATCGTGTAGCCTTCTTCAGAAGCTGAAGGTCTTTCGGTCGGCTTCTGATTGCTCTGGCACAGCCATACTCTTCCAGTTGTAAAGGGATATACTTTTCTATCTGAACGAGCTCATGCCCAGCAGAACCAGTAAACAGCTTAATCCAGGATGGCTTAAAGTTTCCTCTAAAGCCCAGAAAGGCCAGGCTTCCTGTGACAAAAACAGCTCAGTGTTAATGAACCAGCAAAGCCCATCCAAACACAACACGCACCTCTGAAATTCTTCCCCCAGATTATTCAAGATATTAATCCACTCATCTTCATGTGCACCTCACAAGAAAATATTGATTTGCATTTTCCTTTTTCAGTATTGAGTATTAAATACTCCGAAATCTTAATTTCAAAACACAGCTACCAGGACAGTTACAAAATCTGCTTTCTCAGGCAGGACTTGTGCCAGGGCCCTGAAAGGATGAGAGCTACCCTATGCTGCCTATAAACTGATCATCCCTGAAAATACCAACAGCTTCTCATTTCTACCTTCAAATTTTGTTAGAATAGGAAATACTCGCCTGGCACAGGAGATTGTTCAAAAATAGGTTCACTGTGTGAGGCACAAAACACAGACTTTGAGAAAAAAGCCTGGGGCTCTTTTTCTGTAATCCATAGGCACAAAGAACTGCTAATCACTTCTCTGCTTACAACAGGCTTCAAACAATGCCCTTTGGGGCAACGCAAAGGGTTTTCTGCCTCATCTGCTGAAGGGCTGCCCACCCTCCCTCTCAACACCGACTGAAACACAGAAGCCCACACCAGTGCAAACTGGCAACCACCTCCCACCAGCTGCATCCTTTTCACACACCCTGTGGGAAACCCACCATGCCAACAAAAACACACAGACCAAGGCGATGTCAAAGAAATGTGCAAAACTTCCACCAACCGTTACTCTGAAGATAAGGCGGTTTGGCTGTCCCCAGGGACATTAAGGCTTCTGATAAATTATTAGAAATTGCTGCATCACCTCTTGTGCTCAGTAGAACGATAGACCTGCAGCAAAAATTGTGCAGAGACAGCAGCTGTTACAAACACAAAGTTTTCTTAACATTCTGCTACAGGCTTCTGCAGCTAGCTGCCTCATAGTACACTTGTTTAAGAGCACTCATGCCATGTGATTTCATGATGTGGAAATAGTCAACCCTCTCTGAAAGCAGTACCTAGAAAAACATTCACCTATTTTTTTTTAACTGACTTTGAAATTTAACTTCAAAATAATTCGAAAGTGTTATTTACATATACCTTAATATTTTGTATCAAAAAGTCAAGTTCAGATACTGATCCAAAATTAGAATAATAGAATGCTGATTTTTCTGATGCTAACCTTTTACCTTTCTTCGACAACAAGCAATTTTCTCCCCAGACAGGGAGAGAATAGTATGACATCTTGTCACATAGCTCTTGTCAGCATCCTTAAGTGACCTTATTAAACAAAAGGTTATTCTTGTTTTAAGCAAAGAAGTGTTATTACATGACGTTTAGTAAAAAAAAAAAAAAAAATCTTTTTGAGGTGAAAGACAGGCAACACTGAAAAACTGTAAATGTTAAAAATTTCAGTTGCTTTGTTTTCTCAAATAAGGCTAAGTTGTCTGTTAAAATGCTCCCGTTTCTCCTTTCCCCTCAACTTACATATATTTTTTGCTCACTTTCAGTGCTCCTGTAGAGACATCATTATTTAAATCCTCATTAGAGAGCAGAGCTACTGCTTATAGGACACATTGCAAATAAATGGTCATTACACATACCTTTGTGGAATTCCAGATTTTAAATATCCATTGACATGTTTAATGTCTACTCCAGAAAATAATTTGTTTCCTGACACTGTGCCAATGCAGGCATCAACTACAACAATAAGTATACCATTATCCTTGAAGGAATACATAGTGTCATTAACCTGAATGGGAGGAGAAAAAGAGAAAATAACTTTTTCTTTCTTTCTTAAAGTTAGTATGAATTAATCAGCAATTCTACTGCACTCAGTGTTAATCTTCATCTAGTTTAGACACAGTGGTGTTAATTTCCTTACAAACACTTGTTTCTCCCTAGCATCTCTTCATTTCCCACCCTGAGGGGAAGCTTTCAGCAG